>NW_027365034.1:0-147018 GCF_046119375.1 Phyllobates terribilis | reverse complement strand
TGATTTTTCCCATTGAAAAACATCATGTTATTCATATACCAGAAATGTTTGAAGCTACTGACTGAATGAAAGGAGCTGGCATCTCACTCTCTTTGAATCTTCTTTATCATGCTAAGAGGAGCAGGAAAAAGCAAAAAATTTCAGAATTGCACCTTGCAATGCGGAGAAATTACTGTTTGTGCATTTACAATATTCATTGATTTTTGCCATTGAAAAACGTCCAGAAATGATTGAAGCTACTGACTGAATGAAAGGAGCTGGCATCTCACTCTCTTTGAATCTTGTTTATCATGCTAAGAGGAGCAGGAAAAAGCAAAAAATTTCAGAATTGCACCTTGCAATGCGGAGAAATTACTGTTTGTGCATTTACAATATTCATTGATTTTTGCCATTGAAAAACGTCCAGAAATGATTGAAGCTACTGACTGAATGAAAGGAGCCGGCATCTCACTCTCTTTGAATCTTCCTTATCATGCTAAGAGGAGCAGGAAAAAGCAAAAAAATTCAGAATTGCACCTTGCAATGCGGAGAAATTACTGTTTGTGCATTTACAATATTCATTGATTTTTGCCATTGAAAAACATCATGTTATTCATATACCAGAAATGATTGAAGCTACTGACTGAATGAAAGGAGCTGGCATCTCACTCTCTTTGAATCTTCTTTATCATGCTAAGAGGAGCAGGAAAAAGCAAAAAATTTCAGAATTGCACCTTGCAATGCGGAGAAATTACTGTTTGTGCATTTACAATATTCATTGATTTTTGCCATTGAAAAACGTCCAGAAATGATTGAAGCTACTGACTGAATGAAAGGAGCTGGCATCTCACTCTCTTTGAATCTTCTTTATCATGCTAAGAGGAGCAGGAAAAAGCAAAAAATTTCAGAATTGCACCTTGCAATGCGGAGAAATTACTGTTTGTGCATTTACAATATTCATTGATTTTTGCCATTGAAAAACATCATGTTATTCATATACCAGAAATGATTGAAGCTACTGACTGAATGAAAGGAGCTGGCATCTCACTCTCTTTGAATCTTCTTTATCATGCTAAGAGGAGCAGGAAAAAGCAAAAAATTTCAGAATTGCACCTTGCAATGCGGAGAAATTACTGTTTGTGCATTTACAATATTCATTGATTTTTGCCATTGAAAAACGTCCAGAAATGATTGAAGCTACTGACTGAATGAAAGGAACTGGCATCTCACTCTCTTTGAATCTTCTTTATCATGCTAAGAGGAGCAGGAAAAAGCAAAAAATTTCAGAATTGCACCTTGCAATGCGGAGAAATTACTGTTTGTGCATTTACAAAATTCATTGATTTTTGCCATTGAAAAACATCATGTTATTCATATACCAGAAATGTTTGAAGCTACTGACTGAATGAAAGGAGCTGACATCTCACTCTCTTTGAATCTTCTTTATCATGCTAAGAGGAGCAGGAAAAAGCAAAAAATTTCAGAATTGCACCTTGCAATGCGGAGAAATTACTGTTTGTGCATTTACAATATTCATTGATTTTTGCCATTGAAAAACGTCCAGAAATGATTGAAGCTACTGACTGAATGAAAGGAGCTGGCATCTCACTCTCTTTGAATCTTCTTTATCATGCTAAGAGGAGCAGGAAAAAGCAAAAAATTTCAGAATTGCACCTTGCAATGCGGAGAAATTACTGTTTGTGCATTTACAATATTCATTGATTTTTGCCATTGAAAAACATCATGTTATTCATATACCAGAAATGATTGAAGCTACTGACTGAATGAAAGGAGCTGGCATCTCACTCTCTTTGAATCTTCTTTATCATGCTAAGAGGAGCAGGAAAAAGCAAAAAATTTCAGAATTGCACCTTGCAATGTGGAGAAATTACTGTTTGTGCATTTACAATATTCATTGATTTTTACCATTGAAAAACGTCCAGAAATGATTGAAGCTACTGACTGAATGAAAGTAGCTGGCATCTCACTCTCTTTGAATCTTCTTTATCATGCTAAGAGGAGCAGGAAAAAGCAAAAAATTTCAGAATTGCACCTTGCAATGCGGAGAAATTACTGTTTGTGCATTTACAAAATTCATTGATTTTTGCCATTGAAAAACATCATGTTATTCATATACCAGAAATGTTTGAAGCTACTGACTGAATGAAAGGAGCTGACATCTCACTCTCTTTGAATCTTCTTTATCATGCTAAGAGGAGCAGGAAAAAGCAAAAAATTTCAGAATTGCACCTTGCAATGCGGAGAAATTACTGTTTGTGCATTTACAAAATTCATTGATTTTTGCCATTGAAAAACATCATGTTATTCATATACCAGAAATGTTTGAAGCTACTGACTGAATGAAAGGAGCTGGCATCTCACTCTCTTTGAATCTTCTTTATCATGCTAAGAGGAGCAGGAAAAAGCAAAAAATTTCAGAATTGCACCTTGCAATGCGGAGAAATTACTGTTTGTGCATTTACAATATTCATTGATTTTTGCCATTGAAAAACGTCCAGAAATGATTGAAGCTACTGACTGAATGAAAGGAACTGGCATCTCACTCCCTTTGAATCTTCTTTATCATGCTAAGAGGAGCAGGAAAAAGCAAAAAATTTCAGAATTGCACCTTGCAATGCGGAGAAATTACTGTTTGTGCATTTACAAAATTCATTGATTTTTGCCATTGAAAAACATCATGTTATTCATATACCAGAAATGTTTGAAGCTACTGACTGAATGAAAGGAGCTGACATCTCACTCTCTTTGAATCTTCTTTATCATGCTAAGAGGAGCAGGAAAAAGCAAAAAATTTCAGAATTGCACCTTGCAATGCGGAGAAATTACTGTTTGTGCATTTACAATATTCATTGATTTTTGCCATTGAAAAACGTCCAGAAATGATTGAAGCTACTGACTGAATGAAAGGAGCTGGCATCTCACTCTCTTTGAATCTTCTTTATCATGCTAAGAGGAGCAGGAAAAAGCAAAAAATTTCAGAATTGCACCTTGCAATGCGGAGAAATTACTGTTTGTGCATTTACAATATTCATTGATTTTTGCCATTGAAAAACATCATGTTATTCATATACCAGAAATGTTTGAAGCTACTGACTGAATGAAAGGAGCTGGCATCTCACTCTCTTTGAATCTTCTTTATCATGCTAAGAGGAGCAGGAAAAAGCAAAAAATTTCAGAATTGCACCTTGCAATGCGGAGAAATTACTGTTTGTGCATTTACAATATTCATTGATTTTTGCCATTGAAAAACGTCCAGAAATGATTGAAGCTACTGACTGAATGAAAGGAGCTGGCATCTCACTCTCTTTGAATCTTCTTTATCATGCTAAGAGGAGCAGGAAAAAGCAAAAAATTTCAGAATTGCACCTTGCAATGCGGAGAAATTACTGTTTGTGCATTTACAATATTCATTGATTTTTGCCATTGAAAAACGTCCAGAAATGATTGAAGCTACTGACTGAATGAAAGGAGCTGGCATCTCACTCTCTTTGAATCTTCTTTATCATGCTAAGAGGAGCAGGAAAAAGCAAAAAATTTCAGAATTGCAACTTGCAATGCGGAGAAATTACTGTTTGTGCATTTACAATATTCATTGATTTTTGCCATTGAAAAACATCATGTTATTCATATACCAGAAATGATTGAAGCTACTGACTGAATGAAAGGAGCTGGCATCTCACTCTCTTTGAATCTTCTTTATCATGCTAAGAGGAGCAGGAAAAAGCAAAAAATTTCAGAATTGCACCTTGCAATGCGGAGAAATTACTGTTTGTGCATTTACAATATTCATTGATTTTTGCCATTGAAAAACGTCCAGAAATGATTGAAGCTACTGACTGAATGAAAGGAGCTGGCATCTCACTCTCTTTGAATCTTCTTTATCATGCTAAGAGGAGCAGGAAAAAGCAAAAAATTTCAGAATTGCACCTTGCAATGCGGAGAAATTACTGTTTGTGCTTTTACAATATTCATTGATTTTTGCCATTGAAAAACATCATATTATTCATATACCAGAAATGTTTGAAGCTACTGACTGAATGAAAGGAGCTGGCATCTCACTCTCTTTGAATCTTCTTTATCATGCTAAGAGGAGCAGGAAAAAGCAAAAAATTTCAGAATTGCACCTTGCAATGCGGAGAAATTACTGTTTGTGCATTTACAATATTCATTGATTTTTGCCATTGAAAAACGTCCAGAAATGATTGAAGCTACTGACTGAATGAAAGGAGCTGGCATCTCACTCTCTTTGAATCTTCTTTATCATGCTAAGAGGAGCAGGAAAAAGCAAAAAATTTCAGAATTGCACCTTGCAATGCGGAGAAATTACTGTTTGTGCATTTACAATATTCATTGATTTTTGCCATTGAAAAACGTCCAGAAATGATTGAAGCTACTGACTGAATGAAAGGAGCTGGCATCTCACTCTCTTTGAATCTTCTTTATCATGCTAAGAGGAGCAGGAAAAAGCAAAAAATTTCAGAATTGCACCTTGCAATGCGGAGAAATTACTCTTTGTGCATTTACAATATTCATTGATTTTTGCCATTGAAAAACATCATGTTATTCATATACCAGAAATGTTTGAAGCTACTGACTGAATGAAAGGAGCTGGCATCTCACTCTCTTTGAATCTTCTTTATCATGCTAAGAGGAGCAGGAAAAAGCAAAAAATTTCAGAATTGCACCTTGCAATGCGGAGAAATTACTGTTTGTGCATTTACAATATTCATTGATTTTTGCCATTGAAAAACATCATGTTATTCATATACCAGAAATGTTTGAAGCTACTGACTGAATGAAAGGAGCTGGCATCTCACTCTCTTTGAATCTTCTTTATCATGCTAAGAGGAGCAGGAAAAAGCAAAAAATTTCAGAATTGCACCTTGCAATGCGGAGAAATTACTGTTTGTGCATTTACAATATTCATTGATTTTTGCCATTGAAAAACGTCCAGAAATGATTGAAGCTACTGACTGAATGAAAGGAGCTGGCATCTCACTCTCTTTGAATCTTCTTTATCATGCTAAGAGGAGCAGGAAAAAGCAAAAAATTTCAGAATTGCACCTTGCAATGCGGAGAAATTACTGTTTGTGCATTTACAATATTCATTGATTTTTGCCATTGAAAAACATCATGTTATTCATATACCAGAAATGATTGAAGCTACTGACTGAATGAAAGGAGCTGGCATCTCGCTCTCTTTGAATCTTCTTTATCATGCTAAGAGGAGCAGGAAAAAGCAAAAAATTTCAGAATTGCACCTTGCAATGCGGAGAAATTACTGTTTGTGCATTTACAATATTCATTGTTTTTTGCCATTGAAAAACGTCCAGAAATGATTGAAGCTACTGACTGAATGAAAGGAGCTGTCATCTCACTCTCTTTGAATCTTCTTTATCATGCTAAGAGGAGCAGGAAAAAGCAAAAAATTTCAGAATTGCACCTTGCAATGTGGAGAAATTACTGTTTGTGCATTTACAATATTCATTGATTTTTGCCATTGAAAAACATCATGTTATTCATATACCAGAAATGATTGAAGCTACTGACTGAATGAAAGGAGCTGGCATCTCACTCTCTTTGAATCTTCTTTATCATGCTAAGAGGAGCAGGAAAAAGCAAAAAATTTCAGAATTGCACCTTGCAATGCGGAGAAATTACTGTTTGTGCATTTACAATATTCATTGATTTTTGCCATTGAAAAACGTCCAGAAATGATTGAAGCTACTGACTGAATGAAAGGAGCTGGCATCTCACTCTCTTTGAATCTTCTTTATCATGCTAAGAGGAGCAGGAAAAAGCAAAAAATTTCAGAATTGCACCTTGCAATGCGGAGAAATTACTGTTTGTGCTTTTACAATATTCATTGATTTTTGCCATTGAAAAACATCATGTTATTCATATACCAGAAATGTTTGAAGCTACTGACTGAATGAAAGGAGCTGGCATCTCACTCTCTTTGAATCTTCTTTATCATGCTAAGAGGAGCAGGAAAAAGCAAAAAATTTCAGAATTGCACCTTGCAATGCGGAGAAATTACTGTTTGTGCATTTACAATATTCATTGATTTTTGCCATTGAAAAACATCCAGAAATGATTGAAGCTACTGACTGAATGAAAGGAGCTGGCATCTCACTCTCTTTGAATCTTCTTTATCATGCTAAGAGGAGCAGGAAAAAGCAAAAAATTTCAGAATTGCACCTTGCAATGCGGAGAAATTACTGTTTGTGCATTTACAATATTCATTGATTTTTGCCATTGAAAAACGTCCAGAAATGATTGAAGCTACTGACTGAATGAAAGGAGCTGGCATCTCACTCTCTTTGAATCTTCTTTATCATGCTAAGAGGAGCAGGAAAAAGCAAAAAATTTCAGAATTGCAACTTGCAATGCGGAGAAATTACTGTTTGTGCATTTACAATATTCATTGATTTTTGCCATTGAAAAACATCATGTTATTCATATACCAGAAATGATTGAAGCTACTGACTGAATGAAAGGAGCTGGCATCTCACTCTCTTTGAATCTTCTTTATCATGCTAAGAGGAGCAGGAAAAAGCAAAAAATTTCAGAATTGCACCTTGCAATGCGGAGAAATTACTGTTTGTGCATTTACAATATTCATTGATTTTTGCCATTGAAAAACGTCCAGAAATGATTGAAGCTACTGACTGAATGAAAGGAGCTGGCATCTCACTCTCTTTGAATCTTCTTTATCATGCTAAGAGGAGCAGGAAAAAGCAAAAAATTTCAGAATTGCACCTTGCAATGCGGAGAAATTACTGTTTGTGCTTTTACAATATTCATTGATTTTTGCCATTGAAAAACATCATATTATTCATATATTAGAAATGTTTGAAGCTACTGACTGAATGAAAGGAGCTGGCATCTCACTCTCTTTGAATCTTCTTTATCATGCTAAGAGGAGCAGGAAAAAGCAAAAAATTTCAGAATTGCACCTTGCAATGCGGAGAAATTACTGTTTGTGCATTTACAATATTCATTGATTTTTGCCATTGAAAAACGTCCAGAAATGATTGAAGCTACTGACTGAATGAAAGGAGCTGGCATCTCACTCTCTTTGAATCTTCTTTATCATGCTAAGAGGAGCAGGAAAAAGCAAAAAATTTCAGAATTGCACCTTGCAATGCGGAGAAATTACTGTTTGTGCATTTACAATATTCATTGATTTTTGCCATTGAAAAACGTCCAGAAATGATTGAAGCTACTGACTGAATGAAAGGAGCTGGCATCTCACTCTCTTTGAATCTTCTTTATCATGCTAAGAGGAGCAGGAAAAAGCAAAAAATTTCAGAATTGCACCTTGCAATGCGGAGAAATTACTGTTTGTGCATTTACAATATTCATTGATTTTTGCCATTGAAAAACATCATGTTATTCATATACCAGAAATGATTGAAGCTACTGACTGAATGAAAGGAGCTGGCATCTTACTCTCTTTGAATCTTCTTTGTCATGCTAAGAGGAGCAGGAAAAAGCAAAAAATTTCAGAATTGCACCTTGCAATGCGGAGAAATTACTGTTTGTGCATTTACAATATTCATTGATTTTTGCCATTGAAAAACGTCCAGAAATGATTGAAGCTACTGACTGAATGAAAGGAGCTGGCATCTCACTCTCTTTGAATCTTCTTTATCATGCTAAGAGGAGCAGGAAAAAGCAAAAAATTTCAGAATTGCACCTTGCAATGCGGAGAAATTACTGTTTGTGCATTTACAATATTCATTGATTTTTGCCATTGAAAAACGTCCAGAAATGATTGAAGCTACTGACTGAATGAAAGGAGCTGGCATCTCACTCTCTTTGAATCTTGTTTATCATGCGAAGAGGAGCAGGAAAAAGCAAAAAATTTCAGAATTGCACCTTGCAATGCGGAGAAATTACTGTTTGTGCATTTACAATATTCATTGATTTTTGCCATTGAAAAACATCATGTTATTCATATACCAGAAATGTTTGTAGCTACTGACTGAATGAAAGGAGCTGGCATCTCACTCTCTTTGAATCTTCTTTATCATGCTAAGAGGAGCAGGAAAAAGCAAAAAATTTCAGAATTGCACCTTGCAATGCGGAGAAATTACTGTTTGTGCATTTACAATATTCATTGATTTTTGCCATTGAAAAACGTCCAGAAATGATTGAAGCTACTGACTGAATGAAAGGAGCTGGCATCTCACTCTCTTTGAATCTTCTTTATCATGCTAAGAGGAGCAGGAAAAAGCAAAAAATTTCAGAATTGCACCTTGCAATGTGGAGAAATTACTGTTTGTGCATTTACAATATTCATTGATTTTTGCCATTGAAAAACATCATGTTATTCATATACCAGAAATGATTGAAGCTACTGACTGAATGAAAGGAGCTGGCATCTCACTCTCTTTGAATCTTCTTTATCATGCTAAGAGGAGCAGGAAAAAGCAAAAAATTTCAGAATTGCACCTTGCAATGCGGAGAAATTACTGTTTGTGCATTTACAATATTCATTGATTTTTGCCATTGAAAAACGTCCAGAAATGATTGAAGCTACTGACTGAATGAAAGGAGCTGGCATCTCACTCTCTTTGAATCTTCTTTATCATGCTAAGAGGAGCAGGAAAAAGCAAAAAATTTCAGAATTGCACCTTGCAATGCGGAGAAATTACTGTTTGTGCTTTTACAATATTCATTGATTTTTGCCATTGAAAAACATCATGTTATTCATATACCAGAAATGTTTGAAGCTACTGACTGAATGAAAGGAGCTGGCATCTCACTCTCTTTGAATCTTCTTTATCATGCTAAGAGGAGCAGGAAAAAGCAAAAAATTTCAGAATTGCACCTTGCAATGCGGAGAAATTACTGTTTGTGCATTTACAATATTCATTGATTTTTGCCATTGAAAAACGTCCAGAAATGATTGAAGCTACTGACTGAATGAAAGGAGCTGGCATCTCACTCTCTTTGAATCTTCTTTATCATGCTAAGAGGAGCAGGAAAAAGCAAAAAATTTCAGAATTGCAACTTGCAATGCGGAGAAATTACTGTTTGTGCATTTACAATATTCATTGATTTTTGCCATTGAAAAACATCATGTTATTCATATACCAGAAATGATTGAAGCTACTGACTGAATGAAAGGAGCTGGCATCTCACTCTCTTTGAATCTTCTTTATCATGCTAAGAGGAGCAGGAAAAAGCAAAAAATTTCAGAATTGCACCTTGCAATGCGGAGAAATTACTGTTTGTGCATTTACAATATTCATTGATTTTTGCCATTGAAAAACGTCCAGAAATGATTGAAGCTACTGACTGAATGAAAGGAGCTGGCATCTCACTCTCTTTGAATCTTCTTTATCATGCTAAGAGGAGCAGGAAAAAGCAAAAAATTTCAGAATTGCACCTTGCAATGCGGAGAAATTACTGTTTGTGCTTTTACAATATTCATTGATTTTTGCCATTGAAAAACATCATATTATTCATATACCAGAAATGTTTGAAGCTACTGACTGAATGAAAGGAGCTGGCATCTCACTCTCTTTGAATCTTCTTTATCATGCTAAGAGGAGCAGGAAAAAGCAAAAAATTTCAGAATTGCACCTTGCAATGCGGAGAAATTACTGTTTGTGCATTTACAATATTCATTGATTTTTGCCATTGAAAAACGTCCAGAAATGATTGAAGCTACTGACTGAATGAAAGGAGCTGGCATCTCACTCTCTTTGAATCTTCTTTATCATGCTAAGAGGAGCAGGAAAAAGCAAAAAATTTCAGAATTGCACCTTGCAATGCGGAGAAATTACTGTTTGTGCATTTACAATATTCATTGATTTTTGCCATTGAAAAACATCATGTTATTCATATACCAGAAATGATTGAAGCTACTGACTGAATGAAAGGAGCTGGCATCTTACTCTCTTTGAATCTTCTTTGTCATGCTAAGAGGAGCAGGAAAAAGCAAAAAATTTCAGAATTGCACCTTGCAATGCGGAGAAATTACTGTTTGTGCATTTACAATATTCATTGATTTTTGCCATTGAAAAACGTCCAGAAATGATTGAAGCTACTGACTGAATGAAAGGAGCTGGCATCTCACTCTCTTTGAATCTTCTTTATCATGCTAAGAGGAGCAGGAAAAAGCAAAAAATTTCAGAATTGCACCTTGCAATGCGGAGAAATTACTGTTTGTGCATTTACAATATTCATTGATTTTTGCCATTGAACAACGTCCAGAAATGATTGAAGCTACTGACTGAATGAAAGGAGCTGGCATCTCACTCTCTTTGAATCTTCTTTATCATGCTAAGAGGAGCAGGAAAAAGCAAAAAATTTCAGAATTGCACCTTGCAATGCGGAGAAATTACTGTTTGTGCATTTACAATATTCATTGATTTTTGCCATTGAAAAACATCATGTTATTCATATACCAGAAATGTTTGTAGCTACTGACTGAATGAAAGGAGCTGGCATCTCACTCTCTTTGAATCTTCTTTATCATGCTAAGAGGAGCAGGAAAAAGCAAAAAATTTCAGAATTGCACCTTGCAATGCAGAGAAATTACTGTTTGTGCATTTACAATATTCATTGATTTTTGCCATTGAAAAACGTCCAGAAATGATTGAAGCTACTGACTGAATGAAAGGAGCTGGCATCTCACTCTCTTTGAATCTTCTTTATCATGCTAAGAGGAGCAGGAAAAAGCAAAAAATTTCAGAATTGCACCTTGCAATGCGGAGAAATTACTGTTTGTGCATTTACAATATTCATTGATTTTTGCCATTGAAAAACGTCCAGAAATGATTGAAGCTACTGACTGAATGAAAGGAGCTGGCATCTCACTCTCTTTGAATCTTCTTTATCATGCTAAGAGGAGCAGGAAAAAGCAAAAAATTTCAGAATTGCACCTTGCAATGCGGAGAAATTACTCTTTGTGCATTTACAATATTCATTGATTTTTGCCATTGAAAAACATCATGTTATTCATATACCAGAAATGTTTGAAGCTACTGACTGAATGAAAGGAGCTGGCATCTCACTCTCTTTGAATCTTCTTTATCATGCTAAGAGGAGCAGGAAAAAGCAAAAAATTTCAGAATTGCACCTTGCAATGCGGAGAAATTACTGTTTGTGCATTTACAATATTCATTGATTTTTGCCATTGAAAAACATCATGTTATTCATATACCAGAAATGTTTGAAGCTACTGACTGAATGAAAGGAGCTGGCATCTCACTCTCTTTGAATCTTCTTTATCATGCTAAGAGGAGCAGGAAAAAGCAAAAAATTTCAGAATTGCACCTTGCAATGTGGAGAAATTACTGTTTGTGCTTTTACAATATTCATTGATTTTTACCATTGAAAAACGTCCAGAAATGATTGAAGCTACTGACTGAATGAAAGTAGCTGGCATCTCACTCTCTTTGAATCTTCTTTATCATGCTAAGAGGAGCAGGAAAAAGCAAAAAATTTCAGACTTGCACCTTGCAATGCGGAGAAATTACTGTTTGTGCATTTACAATATTCATTGATTTTTGCCATTGAAAAACATCATGTTATTCATATACCAGAAATGTTTGAAGCTACTGACTGAATGAAAGGAGCTGGCATCTCACTCTCTTTGAATCTTCTTTATCATGCTAAGAGGAGCAGGAAAAAGCAAAAAATTTCAGAATTGCACCTTGCAATGCGGAGAAATTACTGTTTGTGCATTTACAATATTCATTGATTTTTGCCATTGAAAAACGTCCAGAAATGATTGAAGCTACTGACTGAATGAAAGGAGCTGGCATCTCACTCTCTTTGAATCTTCTTTATCATGCTAAGAGGAGCAGGAAAAAGCAAAAAATTTCAGAATTGCACCTTGCAATGCGGAGAAATTACTGTTTGTGCATTTACAATATTCATTGATTTTTGCCATTGAAAAACGTCCAGAAATGATTGAAGCTACTGACTGAATGAAAGGAGCTGGCATCTCACTCTCTTTGAATCTTCTTTATCATGCTAAGAGGAGCAGGAAAAATCAAAAAATTTCAGAATTGCACCTTGCAATGCGGAGAAATTACTGTTTGTGCATTTACAATATTCAATGATTTTTGCCATTGAAAAACATGTTATTCATATACCAGAAATGTTTGAAGCTACTGACTGAATGAAAGGAGCTGGCACCTCACTCTCTTTGAATCTTCTTTATCATGCTAAGAGGAGCGGGAAAAAGCAAAAAATTTCAGAATTGCACCTTGCAATGCGGAGAAATTACTGTTTGTGCATTTACAATATTCATTGATTTTTGCCATTGAAAAACATCCAGAAATGATTGAAGGTACTGACTGAATGAAAGGAGCTGGCATCTCACTCTCTTTGAATCTTCTTTATCATGCTAAGAGGAGCAGGAAAAAGCAAAAAATTTCAGAATTGCACCTTGCAATGCGGAGAAATTACTGTTTGTGCATTTACAATATTCATTGATTTTTGCCATTGAAAAACGTCCAGAAATGATTGAAGCTACTGACTGAATGAAAGGAGCTGGCATCTCACTCTCTTTGAATCTTCTTTATCATGCTAAGAGGAGCAGGAAAAAGCCAAAAATTTCAGAATTGCACCTTGCAATGCGGAGAAATTACAGTTTGTGCATTTACAATATTCATTGATTTTTGCCATTGAAAAACATCCAGAAATGATTGAAGCTACTGACTGAATGAAAGGAGCTGGCATCTCACTCTCTTTGAATATTCTTTATCATGCTAAGAGGAGCAGGAAAAAGCAAAAAATTTCAGAATTGCACCTTGCAATGCGGAGAAATTACTGTTTGTGCATTTACAATATTCATTGATTTTTGCCATTGAAAAACATCATGTTATTCATATACCAGAAATGTTTGAAGCTACTGACTGAATGAAAGGAGCTGGCATCTCACTCTCTTTGAATCTTCTTTATCATGCTAAGAGGAGCAGGAAAAAGCAAAAAATTTCAGAATTGCACCTTGCAATGCGGAGAAATTACTGTTTGTGCATTTACAATATTCATTGATTTTTGCCATTGAAAAACATCATGTTATTCATATACCAGAAATGTTTGAAGCTACTGACTGAATGAAAGGAGCTGGCATCTCACTCTCTGAATCTTCTTTATCATGCTAAGAGGAGCAGGAAAAAGCAAAAAATTTCAGAATTGCACCTTGCAATGTGGAGAAATTACTGTTTGTGCATTTACAATATTCATTGATTTTTACCATTGAAAAACGTCCAGAAATGATTGAAGCTACTGACTGAATGAAAGTAGCTGGCATCTCACTCTCTTTGAATCTTCTTTATCATGCTAAGAGGAGCAGGAAAAAGCAAAAAATTTCAGAATTGCACCTTGCAATGCAGAGAAATTACTGTTTGTGCATTTACAATATTCATTGATTTTTGCCATTGAAAAACATCATGTTATTCATATACCAGAAATGTTTGAAGCTACTGACTGAATGAAAGGAGCTGGCATCTCACTCTCTTTGAATCTTCTTTATCATGCTAAGAGGAGCAGGAAAAAGCAAAAAATTTCAGAATTGCACCTTGCAATGTGGAGAAATTACTGTTTGTGCATTTACAATATTCATTGATTTTTACCATTGAAAAACGTCCAGAAATGATTGAAGCTACTGACTGAATGAAAGTAGCTGGCATCTCACTCTCTTTGAATTTTCTTTATCATGCTAAGAGGAGCAGGAAAAAGCAAAAAATTTCAGAATTGCACCTTGCAATGCGGAGAAATTACTGTTTGTGCATTTACAAAATTCATTGATTTTTGCCATTGAAAAACATCATGTTATTCATATACCAGAAATGTTTGAAGCTACTGACTGAATGAAAGGAGCTGACATCTCACTCTCTTTGAATCTTCTTTATCATGCTAAGAGGAGCAGGAAAAAGCAAAAAATTTCAGAATTGCACCTTGCAATGCGGAGAAATTACTGTTTGTGCATTTACAATATTCATTGATTTTTGCCATTGAAAAACGTCCAGAAATGATTGAAGCTACTGACTGAATGAAAGGAGCTGGCATCTCACTCTCTTTGAATCTTCTTTATCATGCTAAGAGGAGCAGGAAAAAGCAAAAAATTTCAGAATTGCACCTTGCAATGCGGAGAAATTACTGTTTGTGCATTTACAATATTCATTGATTTTTGCCATTGAAAAACGTCCAGAAATGATTGAAGCTACTGACTGAATGAAAGGAGCTGGCATCTCACTCTCTTTGAATCTTCTTTATCATGCTAAGAGGAGCAGGAAAAAGCAAAAAATTTCAGAATTGCACCTTGCAATGCGGAGAAATTACTGTTTGTGCATTTACAATATTCATTGATTTTTGCCATTGAAAAACATCATGTTATTCATATACCAGAAATGATTGAAGCTACTGACTGAATGAAAGGAGCTGGCATCTCACTCTCTTTGAATCTTCTTTATCATGCTAAGAGGAGCAGGAAAAAGCAAAAAATTTCAGAATTGCACCTTGCAATGCGGAGAAATTACTGTTTGTGCATTTACAATATTCATTGATTTTTGCCATTGAAAAACGTCCAGAAATGATTGAAGCTACTGACTGAATGAAAGGAACTGGCATCTCACTCTCTTTGAATCTTCTTTATCATGCTAAGAGGAGCAGGAAAAAGCAAAAAATTTCAGAATTGCACCTTGCAATGCGGAGAAATTACTGTTTGTGCATTTACAAAATTCATTGATTTTTGCCATTGAAAAACATCATGTTATTCATATACCAGAAATGTTTGAAGCTACTGACTGAATGAAAGGAGCTGACATCTCACTCTCTTTGAATCTTCTCTATCATGCTAAGAGGAGCAGGAAAAAGCAAAAAATTTCAGAATTGCACCTTGCAATGCGGAGAAATTACTGTTTGTGCATTTACAATATTCATTGATTTTTGCCATTGAAAAACGTCCAGAAATGATTGAAGCTACTGACTGAATGAAAGGAGCTGGCATCTCACTCTCTTTGAATCTTCTTTATCATGCTAAGAGGAGCAGGAAAAAGCAAAAAATTTCAGAATTGCACCTTGCAATGTGGAGAAATTACTGTTTGTGCATTTACAATATTCATTGATTTTTACCATTGAAAAACGTCCAGAAATGATTGAAGCTACTGACTGAATGAAAGTAGCTGGCATCTCACTCTCTTTGAATCTTCTTTATCATGCTAAGAGGAGCAGGAAAAAGCAAAAAATTTCAGACTTGCACCTTGCAATGCGGAGAAATTACTGTTTGTGCATTTACAATATTCATTGATTTTTGCCATTGAAAAACATCATGTTATTCATATACCAGAAATGTTTGAAGCTACTGACTGAATGAAAGGAGCTGGCATCTCACTCTCTTTGAATCTTCTTTATCATGCTAAGAGGAGCAGGAAAAAGCAAAAAATTTCAGAATTGCACCTTGCAATGCGGAGAAATTACTGTTTGTGCATTTACAATATTCATTGATTTTTGCCATTGAAAAACGTCCAGAAATGATTGAAGCTACTGACTGAATGAAAGGAGCTGGCATCTCACTCTCTTTGAATCTTGTTTATCATGCTAAGAGGAGCAGGAAAAAGCAAAAAATTTCAGAATTGCACCTTGCAATGCGGAGAAATTACTGTTTGTGCATTTACAATATTCATTGATTTTTGCCATTGAAAAACGTCCAGAAATGATTGAAGCTACTGACTGAATGAAAGGAGCTGGCATCTCACTCTCTTTGAATCTTCTTTATCATGCTAAGAGGAGCAGGAAAAAGCAAAAAAATTCAGAATTGCACCTTGCAATGCGGAGAAATTACTGTTTGTGCATTTACAATATTCATTGATTTTTGCCATTGAAAAACATCATGTTATTCATATACCAGAAATGATTGAAGCTACTGACTGAATGAAAGGAGCTGGCATCTCACTCTCTTTGAATCTTCTTTATCATGCTAAGAGGAGCAGGAAAAAGCAAAAAATTTCAGAATTGCACCTTGCAATGCGGAGAAATTACTGTTTGTGCATTTACAATATTCATTGATTTTTGCCATTGAAAAACGTCCAGAAATGATTGAAGCTACTGACTGAATGAAAGGAGCTGGCATCTCACTCTCTTTGAATCTTCTTTATCATGCTAAGAGGAGCAGGAAAAAGCAAAAAATTTCAGAATTGCACCTTGCAATGCGGAGAAATTACTGTTTGTGCATTTACAATATTCATTGATTTTTGCCATTGAAAAACATCATGTTATTCATATACCAGAAATGATTGAAGCTACTGACTGAATGAAAGGAGCTGGCATCTCACTCTCTTTGAATCTTCTTTATCATGCTAAGAGGAGCAGGAAAAAGCAAAAAATTTCAGAATTGCACCTTGCAATGCGGAGAAATTACTGTTTGTGCATTTACAATATTCATTGATTTTTGCCATTGAAAAACGTCCAGAAATGATTGAAGCTACTGACTGAATGAAAGGAACTGGCATCTCACTCTCTTTGAATCTTCTTTATCATGCTAAGAGGAGCAGGAAAAAGCAAAAAATTTCAGAATTGCACCTTGCAATGCGGAGAAATTACTGTTTGTGCATTTACAAAATTCATTGATTTTTGCCATTGAAAAACATCATGTTATTCATATACCAGAAATGTTTGAAGCTACTGACTGAATGAAAGGAGCTGACATCTCACTCTCTTTGAATCTTCTTTATCATGCTAAGAGGAGCAGGAAAAAGCAAAAAATTTCAGAATTGCACCTTGCAATGCGGAGAAATTACTGTTTGTGCATTTACAATATTCATTGATTTTTGCCATTGAAAAACGTCCAGAAATGATTGAAGCTACTGACTGAATGAAAGGAGCTGGCATCTCACTCTCTTTGAATCTTCTTTATCATGCTAAGAGGAGCAGGAAAAAGCAAAAAATTTCAGAATTGCACCTTGCAATGCGGAGAAATTACTGTTTGTGCATTTACAATATTCATTGATTTTTGCCATTGAAAAACATCATGTTATTCATATACCAGAAATGATTGAAGCTACTGACTGAATGAAAGGAGCTGGCATCTCACTCTCTTTGAATCTTCTTTATCATGCTAAGAGGAGCAGGAAAAAGCAAAAAATTTCAGAATTGCACCTTGCAATGTGGAGAAATTACTGTTTGTGCATTTACAATATTCATTGATTTTTACCATTGAAAAACGTCCAGAAATGATTGAAGCTACTGACTGAATGAAAGTAGCTGGCATCTCACTCTCTTTGAATCTTCTTTATCATGCTAAGAGGAGCAGGAAAAAGCAAAAAATTTCAGACTTGCACCTTGCAATGCGGAGAAATTACTGTTTGTGCATTTACAATATTCATTGATTTTTGCCATTGAAAAACATCATGTTATTCATATACCAGAAATGTTTGAAGCTACTGACTGAATGAAAGGAGCTGGCATCTCACTCTCTTTGAATCTTCTTTATTATGCTAAGAGGAGCAGGAAAAAGCAAAAAATTTCAGAATTGCACCTTGCAATGCGGAGAAATTACTGTTTGTGCATTTACAATATTCATTGATTTTTGCCATTGAAAAACGTCCAGAAATGATTGAAGCTACTGACTGAATGAAAGGAGCTGGCATCTCACTCTCTTTGAATCTTGTTTATCATGCTAAGAGGAGCAGGAAAAAGCAAAAAATTTCAGAATTGCACCTTGCAATGCGGAGAAATTACTGTTTGTGCATTTACAATATTCATTGATTTTTGCCATTGAAAAACGTCCAGAAATGATTGAAGCTACTGACTGAATGAAAGGAGCTGGCATCTCACTCTCTTTGAATCTTCTTTATCATGCTAAGAGGAGCAGGAAAAAGCAAAAAAATTCAGAATTGCACCTTGCAATGCGGAGAAATTACTGTTTGTGCATTTACAATATTCATTGATTTTTGCCATTGAAAAACATCATGTTATTCATATACCAGAAATGATTGAAGCTACTGACTGAATGAAAGGAGCTGGCATCTCACTCTCTTTGAATCTTCTTTATCATGCTAAGAGGAGCAGGAAAAAGCAAAAAATTTCAGAATTGCACCTTGCAATGCGGAGAAATTACTGTTTGTGCATTTACAATATTCATTGATTTTTGCCATTGAAAAACGTCCAGAAATGATTGAAGCTACTGACTGAATGAAAGGAGCTGGCATCTCACTCTCTTTGAATCTTCTTTATCATGCTAAGAGGAGCAGGAAAAAGCAAAAAATTTCAGAATTGCACCTTGCAATGCGGAGAAATTACTGTTTGTGCATTTACAATATTCATTGATTTTTGCCATTGAAAAACATCATGTTATTCATATACCAGAAATGATTGAAGCTACTGACTGAATGAAAGGAGCTGGCATCTCACTCTCTTTGAATCTTCTTTATCATGCTAAGAGGAGCAGGAAAAAGCAAAAAATTTCAGAATTGCACCTTGCAATGCGGAGAAATTACTGTTTGTGCATTTACAATATTCATTGATTTTTGCCATTGAAAAACGTCCAGAAATGATTGAAGCTACTGACTGAATGAAAGGAACTGGCATCTCACTCTCTTTGAATCTTCTTTATCATGCTAAGAGGAGCAGGAAAAAGCAAAAAATTTCAGAATTGCACCTTGCAATGCGGAGAAATTACTGTTTGTGCATTTACAAAATTCATTGATTTTTGCCATTGAAAAACATCATGTTATTCATATACCAGAAATGTTTGAAGCTACTGACTGAATGAAAGGAGCTGACATCTCACTCTCTTTGAATCTTCTTTATCATGCTAAGAGGAGCAGGAAAAAGCAAAAAATTTCAGAATTGCACCTTGCAATGCGGAGAAATTACTGTTTGTGCATTTACAATATTCATTGATTTTTGCCATTGAAAAACGTCCAGAAATGATTGAAGCTACTGACTGAATGAAAGGAGCTGGCATCTCACTCTCTTTGAATCTTCTTTATCATGCTAAGAGGAGCAGGAAAAAGCAAAAAATTTAAGAATTGCACCTTGCAATGCGGAGAAATTACTGTTTGTGCATTTACAATATTCATTGATTTTTGCCATTGAAAAACATCATGTTATTCATATACCAGAAATGATTGAAGCTACTGACTGAATGAAAGGAGCTGGCATCTCACTCTCTTTGAATCTTCTTTATCATGCTAAGAGGAGCAGGAAAAAGCAAAAAATTTCAGAATTGCACCTTGCAATGCGGAGAAATTACTGTTTGTGCATTTACAATATTCATTGATTTTTGCCATTGAAAAACATCATGTTATTCATATACCAGAAATGATTGAAGCTACTGACTGAATGAAAGGAGCTGGCATCTCACTCTCTTTGAATCTTCTTTATCATGCTAAGAGGAGCAGGAAAAAGCAAAAAATTTCAGAATTGCACCTTGCAATGCGGAGAAATTACTGTTTGTGCATTTACAATATTCATTGATTTTTGCCATTGAAAAACGTCCAGAAATGATTGAAGCTACTGACTGAATGAAAGGAGCTGGCATCTCACTCTCTTTGAATCTTGTTTATCATGCTAAGAGGAGCAGGAAAAAGCAAAAAATTTCAGAATTGCACCTTGCAATGCGGAGAAATTACTGTTTGTGCATTTACAATATTCATTGATTTTTGCCATTGAAAAACGTCCAGAAATGATTGAAGCTACTGACTGAATGAAAGGAGCTGGCATCTCACTCTCTTTGAATCTTCTTTATCATGCTAAGAGGAGCAGGAAAAAGCAAAAAAATTCAGAATTGCACCTTGCAATGCGGAGAAATTACTGTTTGTGCATTTACAATATTCATTGATTTTTGCCATTGAAAAACATCATGTTATTCATATACCAGAAATGATTGAAGCTACTGACTGAATGAAAGGAGCTGGCATCTCACTCTCTTTGAATCTTCTTTATCATGCTAAGAGGAGCAGGAAAAAGCAAAAAATTTCAGAATTGCACCTTGCAATGCGGAGAAATTACTGTTTGTGCATTTACAATATTCATTGATTTTTGCCATTGAAAAACGTCCAGAAATGATTGAAGCTACTGACTGAATGAAAGGAGCTGGCATCTCACTCTCTTTGAATCTTCTTTATCATGCTAAGAGGAGCAGGAAAAAGCAAAAAATTTCAGAATTGCACCTTGCAATGCGGAGAAATTACTGTTTGTGCATTTACAATATTCATTGATTTTTGCCATTGAAAAACATCATGTTATTCATATACCAGAAATGATTGAAGCTACTGACTGAATGAAAGGAGCTGGCATCTCACTCTCTTTGAATCTTCTTTATCATGCTAAGAGGAGCAGGAAAAAGCAAAAAATTTCAGAATTGCACCTTGCAATGCGGAGAAATTACTGTTTGTGCATTTACAATATTCATTGATTTTTGCCATTGAAAAACGTCCAGAAATGATTGAAGCTACTGACTGAATGAAAGGAACTGGCATCTCACTCTCTTTGAATCTTCTTTATCATGCTAAGAGGAGCAGGAAAAAGCAAAAAATTTCAGAATTGCACCTTGCAATGCGGAGAAATTACTGTTTGTGCATTTACAAAATTCATTGATTTTTGCCATTGAAAAACATCATGTTATTCATATACCAGAAATGGTTGAAGCTACTGACTGAATGAAAGGAGCTGACATCTCACTCTCTTTGAATCTTCTTTATCATGCTAAGAGGAGCAGGAAAAAGCAAAAAATTTCAGAATTGCACCTTGCAATGCGGAGAAATTACTGTTTGTGCATTTACAATATTCATTGATTTTTGCCATTGAAAAACGTCCAGAAATGATTGAAGCTACTGACTGAATGAAAGGAGCTGGCATCTCACTCTCTTTGAATCTTCTTTATCATGCTAAGAGGAGCAGGAAAAAGCAAAAAATTTCAGAATTGCACCTTGCAATGCGGAGAAATTACTGTTTGTGCATTTACAATATTCATTGATTTTTGCCATTGAAAAACATCATGTTATTCATATACCAGAAATGATTGAAGCTACTGACTGAATGAAAGGAGCTGGCATCTCACTCTCTTTGAATCTTCTTTATCATGCTAAGAGGAGCAGGAAAAAGCAAAAAATTTCAGAATTGCACCTTGCAATGCGGAGAAATTACTGTTTGTGCATTTACAATATTCATTGATTTTTGCCATTGAAAAACATCATGTTATTCATATACCAGAAATGATTGAAGCTACTGACTGAATGAAAGGAGCTGGCATCTCACTCTCTTTGAATCTTCTTTATCATGCTAAGAGGAGCAGGAAAAAGCAAAAAATTTCAGAATTGCACCTTGCAATGCGGAGAAATTACTGTTTGTGCATTTACAATATTCATTGATTTTTGCCATTGAAAAACGTCCAGAAATGATTGAAGCTACTGACTGAATGAAAGGAGCTGGCATCTCACTCTCTTTGAATCTTGTTTATCATGCTAAGAGGAGCAGGAAAAAGCAAAAAATTTCAGAATTGCACCTTGCAATGCGGAGAAATTACTGTTTGTGCATTTACAATATTCATTGATTTTTGCCATTGAAAAACGTCCAGAAATGATTGAAGCTACTGACTGAATGAAAGGAGCTGGCATCTCACTCTCTTTGAATCTTCTTTATCATGCTAAGAGGAGCAGGAAAAAGCAAAAAAATTCAGAATTGCACCTTGCAATGCGGAGAAATTACTGTTTGTGCATTTACAATATTCATTGATTTTTGCCATTGAAAAACATCATGTTATTCATATACCAGAAATGATTGAAGCTACTGACTGAATGAAAGGAGCTGGCATCTCACTCTCTTTGAATCTTCTTTATCATGCTAAGAGGAGCAGGAAAAAGCAAAAAATTTCAGAATTGCACCTTGCAATGCGGAGAAATTACTGTTTGTGCATTTACAATATTCATTGATTTTTGCCATTGAAAAACGTCCAGAAATGATTGAAGCTACTGACTGAATGAAAGGAGCTGGCATCTCACTCTCTTTGAATCTTCTTTATCATGCTAAGAGGAGCAGGAAAAAGCAAAAAATTTCAGAATTGCACCTTGCAATGCGGAGAAATTACTGTTTGTGCATTTACAATATTCATTGATTTTTGCCATTGAAAAACATCATGTTATTCATATACCAGAAATGATTGAAGCTACTGACTGAATGAAAGGAGCTGGCATCTCACTCTCTTTGAATCTTCTTTATCATGCTAAGAGGAGCAGGAAAAAGCAAAAAATTTCAGAATTGCACCTTGCAATGCGGAGAAATTACTGTTTGTGCATTGACAATATTCATTGATTTTTGCCATTGAAAAACGTCCAGAAATGATTGAAGCTACTGACTGAATGAAAGGAACTGGCATCTCACTCTCTTTGAATCTTCTTTATCATGCTAAGAGGAGCAGGAAAAAGCAAAAAATTTCAGAATTGCACCTTGCAATGCGGAGAAATTACTGTTTGTGCATTTACAAAATTCATTGATTTTTGCCATTGAAAAACATCATGTTATTCATATACCAGAAATGTTTGAAGCTACTGACTGAATGAAAGGAGCTGACATCTCACTCTCTTTGAATCTTCTTTATCATGCTAAGAGGAGCAGGAAAAAGCAAAAAATTTCAGAATTGCACCTTGCAATGCGGAGAAATTACTGTTAGTGCATTTACAATATTCATTGATTTTTGCCATTGAAAAACGTCCAGAAATGATTGAAGCTACTGACTGAATGAAAGGAGCTGGCATCTCACTCTCTTTGAATCTTCTTTATCATGCTAAGAGGAGCAGGAAAAAGCAAAAAATTTCAGAATTGCACCTTGCAATGCGGAGAAATTAATGTTTGTGCATTTACAATATTCATTGATTTTTGCCATTGAAAAACATCATGTTATTCATATACCAGAAATGATTGAAGCTACTGACTGAATGAAAGGAGCTGGCATCTCACTCTCTTTGAATCTTCTTTATCATGCTAAGAGGAGCAGGAAAAAGCAAAAAATTTCAGAATTGCACCTTGCAATGTGGAGAAATTACTGTTTGTGCATATACAATATTCATTGATTTTTACCATTGAAAAACGTCCAGAAATGATTGAAGCTACTGACTGAATGAAAGTAGCTGGCATCTCACTCTCTTTGAATCTTCTTTATCATGCTAAGAGGAGCAGGAAAAAGCAAAAAATTTCAGACTTGCACCTTGCAATGCGGAGAAATTACTGTTTGTGCATTTACAATATTCATTGATTTTTGCCATTGAAAAACATCATGTTATTCATATACCAGAAATGTTTGAAGCTACTGACTGAATGAAAGGAGCTGGCATCTCACTCTCTTTGAATCTTCTTTATCATGCTAAGAGGAGCAGGAAAAAGCAAAAAATTTCAGAATTGCACCTTGCAATGCGGAGAAATTACTGTTTGTGCATTTACAATATTCATTGATTTTTGCCATTGAAAAACGTCCAGAAATGATTGAAGCTACTGACTGAATGAAAGGAGCTGGCATCTCACTCTCTTTGAATCTTGTTTATCATGCTAAGAGGAGCAGGAAAAAGCAAAAAATTTCAGAATTGCACCTTGCAATGCGGAGAAATTACTGTTTGTGCATTTACAATATTCATTGATTTTTGCCATTGAAAAATGTCCAGAAATGATTGAAGCTACTGACTGAATGAAAGGAGCTGGCATCTCACTCTCTTTGAATCTTCTTTATCATGCTAAGAGGAGCAGGAAAAAGCAAAAAAATTCAGAATTGCACCTTGCAATGCGGAGAAATTACTGTTTGTGCATTTACAATATTCATTGATTTTTGCCATTGAAAAACATCATGTTATTCATATACCAGAAATGATTGAAGCTACTGACTGAATGAAAGGAGCTGGCATCTCACTCTCTTTGAATCTTCTTTATCATGCTAAGAGGAGCAGGAAAAAGCAAAAAATTTCAGAATTGCACCTTGCAATGCGGAGAAATTACTGTTTGTGCATTTACAATATTCATTGATTTTTGCCATTGAAAAACGTCCAGAAATGATTGAAGCTACTGACTGAATGAAAGGAACTGGCATCTCACTCTCTTTGAATCTTCTTTATCATGCTAAGAGGAGCAGGAAAAAGCAAAAAATTTCAGAATTGCACCTTGCAATGCGGAGAAATTACTGTTTGTGCATTTACAAAATTCATTGATTTTTGCCATTGAAAAACATCATGTTATTCATATACCAGAAATGTTTGAAGCTACTGACTGAATGAAAGGAGCTGACATCTCACTCTCTTTGAATCTTCTTTATCATGCTAAGAGGAGCAGGAAAAAGCAAAAAATTTCAGAATTGCACCTTGCAATGCGGAGAAATTACTGTTTGTGCATTTACAATATTCATTGATTTTTGCCATTGAAAAACGTCCAGAAATGATTGAAGCTACTGACTGAATGAAAGGAGCTGGCATCTCACTCTCTTTGAATCTTCTTTATCATGCTAAGAGGAGCAGGAAAAAGCAAAAAATTTCAGAATTGCACCTTGCAATGCGGAGAAATTACTGTTTGTGCATTTACAATATTCATTGATTTTTGCCATTGAAAAACATCATGTTATTCATATACCAGAAATGTTTGAAGCTACTGACTGAATGAAAGGAGCTGGCATCTCACTCTCTTTGAATCTTCTTTATCATGCTAAGAGGAGCAGGAAAAAGCAAAAAATTTCAGAATTGCACCTTGCAATGCGGAGAAATTACTGTTTGTGCATTTACAATATTCATTGATTTTTGCCATTGAAAAACGTCCAGAAATGATTGAAGCTACTGACTGAATGAAAGGAGCTGGCATCTCACTCTCTTTGAATCTTCTTTATCATGCTAAGAGGAGCAGGAAAAAGCAAAAAATTTCAGAATTGCACCTTGCAATGCGGAGAAATTACTGTTTGTGCATTTACAATATTCATTGATTTTTGCCATTGAAAAACGTCCAGAAATGATTGAAGCTACTGACTGAATGAAAGGAGCTGGCATCTCACTCTCTTTGAATCTTCTTTATCATGCTAAGAGGAGCAGGAAAAAGCAAAAAATTTCAGAATTGCAACTTGCAATGCGGAGAAATTACTGTTTGTGCATTTACAATATTCATTGATTTTTGCCATTGAAAAACATCATGTTATTCATATACCAGAAATGATTGAAGCTACTGACTGAATGAAAGGAGCTGGCTTGTCACTCTCTTTGAATCTTCTTTATCATGCTAAGAGGAGCAGGAAAAAGCAAAAAATTTCAGAATTGCACCTTGCAATGCGGAGAAATTACTGTTTGTGCATTTACAATATTCATTGATTTTTGCCATTGAAAAACGTCCAGAAATGATTGAAGCTACTGACTGAATGAAAGGAGCTGGCATCTCACTCTCTTTGAATCTTCTTTATCATGCTAAGAGGAGCAGGAAAAAGCAAAAAATTTCAGAATTGCACCTTGCAATGCGGAGAAATTACTGTTTGTGCTTTTACAATATTCATTGATTTTTGCCATTGAAAAACATCATATTATTCATATACCAGAAATGTTTGAAGCTACTGACTGAATGAAAGGAGCTGGCATCTCACTCTCTTTGAATCTTCTTTATCATGCTAAGAGGAGCAGGAAAAAGCAAAAAATTTCAGAATTGCACCTTGCAATGCGGAGAAATTACTGTTTGTGCATTTACAATATTCATTGATTTTTGCCATTGAAAAACGTCCAGAAATGATTGAAGCTACTGACTGAATGAAAGGAGCTGGCATCTCACTCTCTTTGAATCTTCTTTATCATGCTAAGAGGAGCAGGAAAAAGCAAAAAATTTCAGAATTGCACCTTGCAATGCGGAGAAATTACTGTTTGTGCATTTACAATATTCATTGATTTTTGCCATTGAAAAACGTCCAGAAATGATTGAAGCTACTGACTGAATGAAAGGAGCTGGCATCTCACTCTCTTTGAATCTTCTTTATCATGCTAAGAGGAGCAGGAAAAAGCAAAAAATTTCAGAATTGCACCTTGCAATGCGGAGAAATTACTGTTTGTGCATTTACAATATTCATTGATTTTTGCCATTGAAAAACATCATGTTATTCATATACCAGAAATGATTGAAGCTACTGACTGAATGAAAGG
Organism: Phyllobates terribilis; assembly: GCF_046119375.1. Taxonomy (NCBI): domain Eukaryota; kingdom Metazoa; phylum Chordata; class Amphibia; order Anura; family Dendrobatidae; genus Phyllobates; species Phyllobates terribilis. The sequence continues at coordinate 120,904 of NW_027365034.1, read as the reverse complement.
AGCTGGCATCTTACTCTCTTTGAATCTTCTTTGTCATGCTAAGAGGAGCAGGAAAAAGCAAAAAATTTCAGAATTGCACCTTGCAATGCGGAGAAATTACTGTTTGTGCATTTACAATATTCATTGATTTTTGCCATTGAAAAACGTCCAGAAATGATTGAAGCTACTGACTGAATGAAAGGAGCTGGCATCTCACTCTCTTTGAATCTTCTTTATCATGCTAAGAGGAGCAGGAAAAAGCAAAAAATTTCAGAATTGCACCTTGCAATGCGGAGAAATTACTGTTTGTGCATTTACAATATTCATTGATTTTTGCCATTGAAAAACGTCCAGAAATGATTGAAGCTACTGACTGAATGAAAGGAGCTGGCATCTCACTCTCTTTGAATCTTCTTTATCATGCTAAGAGGAGCAGGAAAAAGCAAAAAATTTCAGAATTGCACCTTGCAATGCGGAGAAATTACTGTTTGTGCATTTACAATATTCATTGATTTTTGCCATTGAAAAACATCATGTTATTCATATACCAGAAATGTTTGTAGCTACTGACTGAATGAAAGGAGCTGGCATCTCACTCTCTTTGAATCTTCTTTATCATGCTAAGAGGAGCAGGAAAAAGCAAAAAATTTCAGAATTGCACCTTGCAATGCGGAGAAATTACTGTTTGTGCATTTACAATATTCATTGATTTTTGCCATTGAAAAACGTCCAGAAATGATTGAAGCTACTGACTGAATGAAAGGAGCTGGCATCTCACTCTCTTTGAATCTTCTTTATCATGCTAAGAGGAGCAGGAAAAAGCAAAAAATTTCAGAATTGCACCTTGCAATGCGGAGAAATTACTGTTTGTGCATTTACAATATTCATTGATTTTTGCCATTGAAAAACGTCCAGAAATGATTGAAGCTACTGACTGAATGAAAGGAGCTGGCATCTCACTCTCTTTGAATCTTCTTTATCATGCTAAGAGGAGCAGGAAAAAGCAAAAAATTTCAGAATTGCACCTTGCAATGCGGAGAAATTACTCTTTGTGCATTTACAATATTCATTGATTTTTGCCATTGAAAAACATCATGTTATTCATATACCAGAAATGTTTGAAGCTACTGACTGAATGAAAGGAGCTGGCATCTCACTCTCTTTGAATCTTCTTTATCATGCTAAGAGGAGCAGGAAAAAGCAAAAAATTTCAGAATTGCACCTTGCAATGCGGAGAAATTACTGTTTGTGCATTTACAATATTCATTGATTTTTGCCATTGAAAAACGTCCAGAAATGATTGAAGCTACTGACTGAATGAAAGGAGCTGGCATCTCACTCTCTTTGAATCTTCTTTATCATGCTAAGAGGAGCAGGAAAAAGCAAAAAATTTCAGAATTGCACCTTGCAATGCGGAGAAATTACTGTTTGTGCATTTACAATATTCATTGATTTTTGCCATTGAAAAACATCATGTTATTCATATACCAGAAATGTTTGTAGCTACTGACTGAATGAAAGGAGCTGGCATCTCACTCTCTTTGAATCTTCTTTATCATGCTAAGAGGAGCAGGAAAAAGCAAAAAATTTCAGAATTGCACCTTGCAATGCGGAGAAATTACTGTTTGTGCATTTACAATATTCATTGATTTTTGCCATTGAAAAACGTCCAGAAATGATTGAAGCTACTGACTGAATGAAAGGAGCTGGCATCTCACTCTCTTTGAATCTTCTTTATCATGCTAAGAGGAGCAGGAAAAAGCAAAAAATTTCAGAATTGCACCTTGCAATGCGGAGAAATTACTGTTTGTGCATTTACAATATTCATTGATTTTTGCCATTGAAAAACATCATGTTATTCATATACCAGAAATGATTGAAGCTACTGACTGAATGAAAGGAGCTGGCATCTCACTCTCTTTGAATCTTCTTTATCATGCTAAGAGGAGCAGGAAAAAGCAAAAAATTTCAGAATTGCACCTTGCAATGCGGAGAAATTACTGTTTGTGCATTTACAATATTCATTGATTTTTGCCATTGAAAAACGTCCAGAAATGATTGAAGCTACTGACTGAATGAAAGGAACTGGCATCTCACTCTCTTTGAATCTTCTTTATCATGCTAAGAGGAGCAGGAAAAAGCAAAAAATTTCAGAATTGCACCTTGCAATGCGGAGAAATTACTGTTTGTGCATTTACAAAATTCATTGATTTTTGCCATTGAAAAACATCATGTTATTCATATACCAGAAATGTTTGAAGCTACTGACTGAATGAAAGGAGCTGACATCTCACTCTCTTTGAATCTTCTTTATCATGCTAAGAGGAGCAGGAAAAAGCAAAAAATTTCAGAATTGCACCTTGCAATGCGGAGAAATTACTGTTTGTGCATTTACAATATTCATTGATTTTTGCCATTGAAAAACGTCCAGAAATGATTGAAGCTACTGACTGAATGAAAGGAGCTGGCATCTCACTCTCTTTGAATCTTCTTTATCATGCTAAGAGGAGCAGGAAAAAGCAAAAAATTTCAGAATTGCACCTTGCAATGCGGAGAAATTACTGTTTGTGCATTTACAATATTCATTGATTTTTGCCATTGAAAAACATCATGTTATTCATATACCAGAAATGATTGAAGCTACTGACTGAATGAAAGGAGCTGGCATCTCACTCTCTTTGAATCTTCTTTATCATGCTAAGAGGAGCAGGAAAAAGCAAAAAATTTCAGAATTGCACCTTGCAATGTGGAGAAATTACTGTTTGTGCATTTACAATATTCATTGATTTTTACCATTGAAAAACGTCCAGAAATGATTGAAGCTACTGACTGAATGAAAGTAGCTGGCATCTCACTCTCTTTGAATCTTCTTTATCATGCTAAGAGGGGCAGGAAAAAGCAAAAAATTTCAGACTTGCACCTTGCAATGCGGAGAAATTACTGTTTGTGCATTTACAATATTCATTGATTTTTGCCATTGAAAAACATCATGTTATTCATATACCAGAAATGTTTGAAGCTACTGACTGAATGAAAGGAGCTGGCATCTCACTCTCTTTGAATCTTCTTTATCATGCTAAGAGGAGCAGGAAAAAGCAAAAAATTTCAGAATTGCACCTTGCAATGCGGAGAAATTACTGTTTGTGCATTTACAATATTCATTGATTTTTGCCATTGAAAAACGTCCAGAAATGATTGAAGCTACTGACTGAATGAAAGGAGCTGGCATCTCACTCTCTTTGAATCTTCTTTATCATGCTAAGAGGAGCAGGAAAAAGCAAAAAATTTCAGAATTGCACCTTGCAATGCGGAGAAATTACTGTTTGTGCATTTACAATATTCATTGATTTTTGCCATTGAAAAACGTCCAGAAATGATTGAAGCTACTGACTGAATGAAAGGAGCTGGCATCTCACTCTCTTTGAATCTTCTTTATCATGCTAAGAGGAGCAGGAAAAAGCAAAAAATTTCAGAATTGCACCTTGCAATGCGGAGAAATTACTCTTTGTGCATTTACAATATTCATTGATTTTTGCCATTGAAAAACATCATGTTATTCATATACCAGAAATGTTTGAAGCTACTGACTGAATGAAAGGAGCTGGCATCTCACTCTCTTTGAATCTTCTTTATCATGCTAAGAGGAGCAGGAAAAAGCAAAAAATTTCAGAATTGCACCTTGCAATGCGGAGAAATTACTGTTTGTGCATTTACAATATTCATTGATTTTTGCCATTGAAAAACGTCCAGAAATGATTGAAGCTACTGACTGAATGAAAGGAGCTGGCATCTCACTCTCTTTGAATCTTCTTTATCATGCTAAGAGGAGCAGGAAAAAGCAAAAAATTTCAGAATTGCACCTTGCAATGCGGAGAAATTACTGTTTGTGCATTTACAATATTCATTGATTTTTGCCATTGAAAAACATCATGTTATTCATATACCAGAAATGTTTGTAGCTACTGACTGAATGAAAGGAGCTGGCATCTCACTCTCTTTGAATCTTCTTTATCATGCTAAGAGGAGCAGGAAAAAGCAAAAAATTTCAGAATTGCACCTTGCAATGCGGAGAAATTACTGTTTGTGCATTTACAATATTCATTGATTTTTGCCATTGAAAAACGTCCAGAAATGATTGAAGCTACTGACTGAATGAAAGGAGCTGGCATCTCACTCTCTTTGAATCTTCTTTATCATGCTAAGAGGAGCAGGAAAAAGCAAAAAATTTCAGAATTGCACCTTGCAATGCGGAGAAATTACTGTTTGTGCATTTACAATATTCATTGATTTTTGCCATTGAAAAACATCATGTTATTCATATACCAGAAATGATTGAAGCTACTGACTGAATGAAAGGAGCTGGCATCTCACTCTCTTTGAATCTTCTTTATCATGCTAAGAGGAGCAGGAAAAAGCAAAAAATTTCAGAATTGCACCTTGCAATGCGGAGAAATTACTGTTTGTGCATTTACAATATTCATTGATTTTTGCCATTGAAAAACGTCCAGAAATGATTGAAGCTACTGACTGAATGAAAGGAACTGGCATCTCACTCTCTTTGAATCTTCTTTATCATGCTAAGAGGAGCAGGAAAAAGCAAAAAATTTCAGAATTGCACCTTGCAATGCGGAGAAATTACTGTTTGTGCATTTACAAAATTCATTGATTTTTGCCATTGAAAAACATCATGTTATTCATATACCAGAAATGTTTGAAGCTACTGACTGAATGAAAGGAGCTGACATCTCACTCTCTTTGAATCTTCTTTATCATGCTAAGAGGAGCAGGAAAAAGCAAAAAATTTCAGAATTGCACCTTGCAATGCGGAGAAATTACTGTTTGTGCATTTACAATATTCATTGATTTTTGCCATTGAAAAACGTCCAGAAATGATTGAAGCTACTGACTGAATGAAAGGAGCTGGCATCTCACTCTCTTTGAATCTTCTTTATCATGCTAAGAGGAGCAGGAAAAAGCAAAAAATTTCAGAATTGCACCTTGCAATGCGGAGAAATTACTGTTTGTGCATTTACAATATTCATTGATTTTTGCCATTGAAAAACATCATGTTATTCATATACCAGAAATGATTGAAGCTACTGACTGAATGAAAGGAGCTGGCATCTCACTCTCTTTGAATCTTCTTTATCATGCTAAGAGGAGCAGGAAAAAGCAAAAAATTTCAGAATTGCACCTTGCAATGTGGAGAAATTACTGTTTGTGCATTTACAATATTCATTGATTTTTACCATTGAAAAACGTCCAGAAATGATTGAAGCTACTGACTGAATGAAAGTAGCTGGCATCTCACTCTCTTTGAATCTTCTTTATCATGCTAAGAGGAGCAGGAAAAAGCAAAAAATTTCAGACTTGCACCTTGCAATGCGGAGAAATTACTGTTTGTGCATTTACAATATTCATTGATTTTTGCCATTGAAAAACATCATGTTATTCATATACCAGAAATGTTTGAAGCTACTGACTGAATGAAAGGAGCTGGCATCTCACTCTCTTTGAATCTTCTTTATCATGCTAAGAGGAGCAGGAAAAAGCAAAAAATTTCAGAATTGCACCTTGCAATGCGGAGAAATTACTGTTTGTGCATTTACAATATTCATTGATTTTTGCCATTGAAAAACGTCCAGAAATGATTGAAGCTACTGACTGAATGAAAGGAGCTGGCATCTCACTCTCTTTGAATCTTGTTTATCATGCTAAGAGGAGCAGGAAAAAGCAAAAAATTTCAGAATTGCACCTTGCAATGCGGAGAAATTACTGTTTGTGCATTTACAATATTCATTGATTTTTGCCATTGAAAAACGTCCAGAAATGATTGAAGCTACTGACTGAATGAAAGGAGCTGGCATCTCACTCTCTTTGAATCTTCTTTATCATGCTAAGAGGAGCAGGAAAAAGCAAAAAAATTCAGAATTGCACCTTGCAATGCGGAGAAATTACTGTTTGTGCATTTACAATATTCATTGATTTTTGCCATTGAAAAACATCATGTTATTCATATACCAGAAATGATTGAAGCTACTGACTGAATGAAAGGAGCTGGCATCTCACTCTCTTTGAATCTTCTTTACCATGCTAAGAGGAGCAGGAAAAAGCAAAAAATTTCAGAATTGCACCTTGCAATGCGGAGAAATTACTGTTTGTGCATTTACAATATTCATTGATTTTTGCCATTGAAAAACGTCCAGAAATGATTGAAGCTACTGACTGAATGAAAGGAACTGGCATCTCACTCTCTTTGAATCTTCTTTATCATGCTAAGAGGAGCAGGAAAAAGCAAAAAATTTCAGAATTGCACCTTGCAATGCGGAGAAATTACTGTTTGTGCATTTACAAAATTCATTGATTTTTGCCATTGAAAAACATCATGTTATTCATATACCAGAAATGTTTGAAGCTACTGACTGAATGAAAGGAGCTGACATCTCACTCTCTTTGAATCTTCTTTATCATGCTAAGAGGAGCAGGAAAAAGCAAAAAATTTCAGAATTGCACCTTGCAATGCGGAGAAATTACTGTTTGTGCATTTACAATATTCATTGATTTTTGCCATTGAAAAACGTCCAGAAATGATTGAAGCTACTGACTGAATGAAAGGAGCTGGCATCTCACTCTCTTTGAATCTTCTTTATCATGCTAAGAGGAGCAGGAAAAAGCAAAAAATTTCAGAATTGCACCTTGCAATGCGGAGAAATTACTGTTTGTGCATTTACAATATTCATTGATTTTTGCCATTGAAAAACATCATGTTATTCATATACCAGAAATGTTTGAAGCTACTGACTGAATGAAAGGAGCTGGCATCTCACTCTCTTTGAATCTTCTTTATCATGCTAAGAGGAGCAGGAAAAAGCAAAAAATTTCAGAATTGCACCTTGCAATGCGGAGAAATTACTGTTTGTGCATTTACAATATTCATTGATTTTTGCCATTGAAAAACGTCCAGAAATGATTGAAGCTACTGACTGAATGAAAGGAGCTGGCATCTCACTCTCTTTGAATCTTCTTTATCATGCTAAGAGGAGCAGGAAAAAGCAAAAAATTTCAGAATTGCACCTTGCAATGCGGAGAAATTACTGTTTGTGCATTTACAATATTCATTGATTTTTGCCATTGAAAAACGTCCAGAAATGATTGAAGCTACTGACTGAATGAAAGGAGCTGGCATCTCACTCTCTTTGAATCTTCTTTATCATGCTAAGAGGAGCAGGAAAAAGCAAAAAATTTCAGAATTGCAACTTGCAATGCGGAGAAATTACTGTTTGTGCGTTTACAATATTCATTGATTTTTGCCATTGAAAAACATCATGTTATTCATATACCAGAAATGATTGAAGCTACTGACTGAATGAAAGGAGCTGGCATGTCACTCTCTTTGAATCTTCTTTATCATGCTAAGAGGAGCAGGAAAAAGCAAAAAATTTCAGAATTGCACCTTGCAATGCGGAGAAATTACTGTTTGTGCATTTACAATATTCATTGATTTTTGCCATTGAAAAACGTCCAGAAATGATTGAAGCTACTGACTGAATGAAAGGAGCTGGCATCTCACTCTCTTTGAATCTTCTTTATCATGCTAAGAGGAGCAGGAAAAAGCAAAAAATTTCAGAATTGCACCTTGCAATGCGGAGAAATTACTGTTTGTGCTTTTACAATATTCATTGATTTTTGCCATTGAAAAACATCATATTATTCATATACCAGAAATGTTTGAAGCTACTGACTGAATGAAAGGAGCTGGCATCTCACTCTCTTTGAATCTTCTTTATCATGCTAAGAGGAGCAGGAAAAAGCAAAAAATTTCAGAATTGCACCTTGCAATGCGGAGAAATTACTGTTTGTGCATTTACAATATTCATTGATTTTTGCCATTGAAAAACGTCCAGAAATGATTGAAGCTACTGACTGAATGAAAGGAGCTGGCATCTCACTCTCTTTGAATCTTCTTTATCATGCTAAGAGGAGCAGGAAAAAGCAAAAAATTTCAGAATTGCACCTTGCAATGCGGAGAAATTACTGTTTGTGCATTTACAATATTCATTGATTTTTGCCATTGAAAAACGTCCAGAAATGATTGAAGCTACTGACTGAATGAAAGGAGCTGGCATCTCACTCTCTTTGAATCTTCTTTATCATGCTAAGAGGAGCAGGAAAAAGCAAAAAATTTCAGAATTGCACCTTGCAATGCGGAGAAATTACTGTTTGTGCATTTACAATATTCATTGATTTTTGCCATTGAAAAACATCATGTTATTCATATACCAGAAATGATTGAAGCTACTGACTGAATGAAAGGAGCTGGCATCTTACTCTCTTTGAATCTTCTTTGTCATGCTAAGAGGAGCAGGAAAAAGCAAAAAATTTCAGAATTGCACCTTGCAATGCGGAGAAATTACTGTTTGTGCATTTACAATATTCATTGATTTTTGCCATTGAAAAACGTCCAGAAATGATTGAAGCTACTGACTGAATGAAAGGAGCTGGCATCTCACTCTCTTTGAATCTTCTTTATCATGCTAAGAGGAGCAGGAAAAAGCAAAAAATTTCAGAATTGCACCTTGCAATGCGGAGAAATTACTGTTTGTGCATTTACAATATTCATTGATTTTTGCCATTGAAAAACGTCCAGAAATGATTGAAGCTACTGACTGAATGAAAGGAGCTGGCATCTCACTCTCTTTGAATCTTCTTTATCATGCTAAGAGGAGCAGGAAAAAGCAAAAAATTTCAGAATTGCACCTTGCAATGCGGAGAAATTACTGTTTGTGCATTTACAATATTCATTGATTTTTGCCATTGAAAAACATCATGTTATTCATATACCAGAAATGTTTGTAGCTACTGACTGAATGAAAGGAGCTGGCATCTCACTCTCTTTGAATCTTCTTTATCATGCTAAGAGGAGCAGGAAAAAGCAAAAAATTTCAGAATTGCACCTTGCAATGCGGAGAAATTACTGTTTGTGCATTTACAATATTCATTGATTTTTGCCATTGAAAAACGTCCAGAAATGATTGAAGCTACTGACTGAATGAAAGGAGCTGGCATCTCACTCTCTTTGAATCTTCTTTATCATGCTAAGAGGAGCAGGAAAAAGCAAAAAATTTCAGAATTGCACCTTGCAATGCGGAGAAATTACTGTTTGTGCATTTACAATATTCATTGATTTTTGCCATTGAAAAACGTCCAGAAATGATTGAAGCTACTGACTGAATGAAAGGAGCTGGCATCTCACTCTCTTTGAATCTTCTTTATCATGCTAAGAGGAGCAGGAAAAAGCAAAAAATTTCAGAATTGCACCTTGCAATGCGGAGAAATTACTCTTTGTGCATTTACAATATTCATTGATTTTTGCCATTGAAAAACATCATGTTATTCATATACCAGAAATGTTTGAAGCTACTGACTGAATGAAAGGAGCTGGCATCTCACTCTCTTTGAATCTTCTTTATCATGCTAAGAGGAGCAGGAAAAAGCAAAAAATTTCAGAATTGCACCTTGCAATGCGGAGAAATTACTGTTTGTGCATTTACAATATTCATTGATTTTTGCCATTGAAAAACGTCCAGAAATGATTGAAGCTACTGACTGAATGAAAGGAGCTGGCATCTCACTCTCTTTGAATCTTCTTTATCATGCTAAGAGGAGCAGAAAAAAGCAAAAAATTTCAGAATTGCACCTTGCAATGCGGAGAAATTACTGTTTGTGCATTTACAATATTCATTGATTTTTGCCATTGAAAAACATCATGTTATTCATATACCAGAAATGTTTGTAGCTACTGACTGAATGAAAGGAGCTGGCATCTCACTCTCTTTGAATCTTCTTTATCATGCTAAGAGGAGCAGGAAAAAGCAAAAAATTTCAGAATTGCACCTTGCAATGCGGAGAAATTACTGTTTGTGCATTTACAATATTCATTGATTTTTGCCATTGAAAAACGTCCAGAAATGATTGAAGCTACTGACTGAATGAAAGGAGCTGGCATCTCACTCTCTTTGAATCTTCTTTATCATGCTAAGAGGAGCAGGAAAAAGCAAAAAATTTCAGAATTGCACCTTGCAATGCGGAGAAATTACTCTTTGTGCATTTACAATATTCATTGATTTTTGCCATTGAAAAACATCATGTTATTCATATACCAGAAATGTTTGAAGCTACTGACTGAATGAAAGGAGCTGGCATCTCACTCTCTTTGAATCTTCTTTATCATGCTAAGAGGAGCAGGAAAAAGCAAAAAATTTCAGAATTGCACCTTGCAATGCGGAGAAATTACTGTTTGTGCATTTACAATATTCATTGATTTTTGCCATTGAAAAACATCATGTTATTCATATACCAGAAATGTTTGAAGCTACTGACTGAATGAAAGGAGCTGGCATCTCACTCTCTTTGAATCTTCTTTATCATGCTGAGGAGCAGGAAAAAGCAAAAAATTTCAGAATTTCACCTTGCAATGTGGAGAAATTACTGTTTGTGCATTTACAATATTCATTGATTTTTACCATTGAAAAACGTCCAGAAATGATTGAAGCTACTGACTGAATGAAAGTAGCTGGCATCTCACTCTCTTTGAATCTTCTTTATCATGCTAAGAGGAGCAGGAAAAAGCAAAAAATTTCAGACTTGCACCTTGCAATGCGGAGAAATTACTGTTTGTGCATTTACAATATTCATTGATTTTTGCCATTGAAAAACATCATGTTATTCATATACCAGAAATGTTTGAAGCTACTGACTGAATGAAAGGAGCTGGCATCTCACTCTCTTTGAATCTTCTTTATCATGCTAAGAGGAGCAGGAAAAAGCAAAAAATTTCAGAATTGCACCTTGCAATGCGGAGAAATTACTGTTTGTGCATTTACAATATTCATTGATTTTTGCCATTGAAAAACGTCCAGAAATGATTGAAGCTACTGACTGAATGAAAGGAGCTGGCATCTCACTCTCTTTGAATCTTCTTTATCATGCTAAGAGGAGCAGGAAAAAGCAAAAAATTTCAGAATTGCACCTTGCAATGCGGAGAAATTACTGTTTGTGCATTTACAATATTCATTGATTTTTGCCATTGAAAAACGTCCAGAAATGATTGAAGCTACTGACTGAATGAAAGGAGCTGGCATCTCACTCTCTTTGAATCTTCTTTATCATGCTAAGAGGAGCAGGAAAAATCAAAAAATTTCAGAATTGCACCATGCAATGTGGAGAAATTACTGTTTGTGCATTTACAATATTCAATGATTTTTGCCATTGAAAAACATGTTATTCATATACCAGAAATGTTTGAAGCTACTGACTGAATGAAAGGAGCTGGCACCTCACTCTCTTTGAATCTTCTTTATCATGCTAAGAGGAGCGGGAAAAAGCAAAAAATTTCAGAATTGCACCTTGCAATGCGGAGAAATTACTGTTTGTGCATTTACAATATTCATTGATTTTTGCCATTGAAAAACGTCCAGAAATGATTGAAGCTACTGACTGAATGAAAGGAACTGGCATCTCACTCTCTTTGAATCTTCTTTATCATGCTAAGAGGAGCAGGAAAAAGCAAAAAATTTCAGAATTGCACCTTGCAATGCGGAGAAATTACTGTTTGTGCATTTACAAAATTCATTGATTTTTGCCATTGAAAAACATCATGTTATTCATATACCAGAAATGTTTGAAGCTACTGACTGAATGAAAGGAGCTGACATCTCACTCTCTTTGAATCTTCTTTATCATGCTAAGAGGAGCAGGAAAAAGCAAAAAATTTCAGAATTGCACCTTGCAATGCGGAGAAATTACTGTTTGTGCATTTACAATATTCATTGATTTTTGCCATTGAAAAACGTCCAGAAATGATTGAAGCTACTGACTGAATGAAAGGAGCTGGCATCTCACTCTCTTTGAATCTTCTTTATCATGCTAAGAGGAGCAGGAAAAAGCAAAAAATTTCAGAATTGCACCTTGCAATGCGGAGAAATTACTGTTTGTGCATTTACAATATTCATTGATTTTTGCCATTGAAAAACATCATGTTATTCATATACCAGAAATGTTTGTAGCTACTGACTGAATGAAAGGAGCTGGCATCTCACTCTCTTTGAATCTTCTTTATCATGCTAAGAGGAGCAGGAAAAAGCAAAAAATTTCAGAATTGCACCTTGCAATGCGGAGAAATTACTGTTTGTGCATTTACAATATTCATTGATTTTTGCCATTGAAAAACGTCCAGAAATGATTGAAGCTACTGACTGAATGAAAGGAGCTGGCATCTCACTCTCTTTGAATCTTCTTTATCATGCTAAGAGGAGCAGGAAAAAGCAAAAAATTTCAGAATTGCACCTTGCAATGCGGAGAAATTACTGTTTGTGCATTTACAATATTCATTGATTTTTGCCATTGAAAAACGTCCAGAAATGATTGAAGCTACTGACTGAATGAAAGGAGCTGGCATCTCACTCTCTTTGAATCTTCTTTATCATGCTAAGAGGAGCAGGAAAAATCAAAAAATTTCAGAATTGCACCATGCAATGTGGAGAAATTACTGTTTGTGCATTTACAATATTCAATGATTTTTGCCATTGAAAAACATGTTATTCATATACCAGAAATGTTTGAAGCTACTGACTGAATGAAAGGAGCTGGCACCTCACTCTCTTTGAATCTTCTTTATCATGCTAAGAGGAGCGGGAAAAAGCAAAAAATTTCAGAATTGCACCTTGCAATGCGGAGAAATTACTGTTTGTGCATTTACAATATTCATTGATTTTTGCCATTGAAAAACGTCCAGAAATGATTGAAGCTACTGACTGAATGAAAGGAACTGGCATCTCACTCTCTTTGAATCTTCTTTATCATGCTAAGAGGAGCAGGAAAAAGCAAAAAATTTCAGAATTGCACCTTGCAATGCGGAGAAATTACTGTTTGTGCATTTACAAAATTCATTGATTTTTGCCATTGAAAAACATCATGTTATTCATATACCAGAAATGTTTGAAGCTACTGACTGAATGAAAGGAGCTGACATCTCACTCTCTTTGAATCTTCTTTATCATGCTAAGAGGAGCAGGAAAAAGCAAAAAATTTCAGAATTGCACCTTGCAATGCGGAGAAATTACTGTTTGTGCATTTACAATATTCATTGATTTTTGCCATTGAAAAACGTCCAGAAATGATTGAAGCTACTGACTGAATGAAAGGAGCTGGCATCTCACTCTCTTTGAATCTTCTTTATCATGCTAAGAGGAGCAGGAAAAAGCAAAAAATTTCAGAATTGCACCTTGCAATGCGGAGAAATTACTGTTTGTGCATTTACAATATTCATTGATTTTTGCCATTGAAAAACGTCCAGAAATGATTGAAGCTACTGACTGAATGAAAGGAGCTGGCATCTCACTCTCTTTGAATCTTCTTTATCATGCTAAGAGGAGCAGGAAAAAGCAAAAAATTTCAGAATTGCACCTTGCAATGCGGAGAAATTACTGTTTGTGCATTTACAATATTCATTGATTTTTGCCATTGAAAAACATCATGTTATTCATATACCAGAAATGATTGAAGCTACTGACTGAATGAAAGGAGCTGGCATCTCACTCTCTTTGAATCTTCTTTATCATGCTAAGAGGAGCAGGAAAAAGCAAAAAATTTCAGAATTGCACCTTGCAATGCGGAGAAATTACTGTTTGTGCATTTACAATATTCATTGATTTTTGCCATTGAAAAACGTCCAGAAATGATTGAAGCTACTGACTGAATGAAAGGAACTGGCATCTCACTCTCTTTGAATCTTCTTTATCATGCTAAGAGGAGCAGGAAAAAGCAAAAAATTTCAGAATTGCACCTTGCAATGCGGAGAAATTACTGTTTGTGCATTTACAAAATTCATTGATTTTTGCCATTGAAAAACATCATGTTATTCATATACCAGAAATGTTTGAAGCTACTGACTGAATGAAAGGAGCTGACATCTCACTCTCTTTGAATCTTCTTTATCATGCTAAGAGGAGCAGGAAAAAGCAAAAAATTTCAGAATTGCACCTTGCAATGCGGAGAAATTACTGTTTGTGCATTTACAATATTCATTGATTTTTGCCATTGAAAAACGTCCAGAAATGATTGAAGCTACTGACTGAATGAAAGGAGCTGGCATCTCACTCTCTTTGAATCTTCTTTATCATGCTAAGAGGAGCAGGAAAAAGCAAAAAATTTCAGAATTGCACCTTGCAATGCGGAGAAATTACTGTTTGTGCATTTACAATATTCATTGATTTTTGCCATTGAAAAACATCATGTTATTCATATACCAGAAATGATTGAAGCTACTGACTGAATGAAAGGAGCTGGCATCTCACTCTCTTTGAATCTTCTTTATCATGCTAAGAGGAGCAGGAAAAAGCAAAAAATTTCAGAATTGCACCTTGCAATGTGGAGAAATTACTGTTTGTGCATTTACAATATTCATTGATTTTTACCATTGAAAAACGTCCAGAAATGATTGAAGCTACTGACTGAATGAAAGTAGCTGGCATCTCACTCTCTTTGAATCTTCTTTATCATGCTAAAAGGAGCAGGAAAAAGCAAAAAATTTCAGACTTGCACCTTGCAATGCGGAGAAATTACTGTTTGTGCATTTACAATATTCATTGATTTTTGCCATTGAAAAACATCATGTTATTCATATACCAGAAATGTTTGAAGCTACTGACTGAATGAAAGGAGCTGGCATCTCACTCTCTTTGAATCTTCTTTATCATGCTAAGAGGAGCAGGAAAAAGCAAAAAATTTCAGAATTGCACCTTGCAATGCGGAGAAATTACTGTTTGTGCATTTACAATATTCATTGATTTTTGCCATTGAAAAACGTCCAGAAATGATTGAAGCTACTGACTGAATGAAAGGAGCTGGCATCTCACTCTCTTTGAATCTTGTTTATCATGCTAAGAGGAGCAGGAAAAAGCAAAAAATTTCAGAATTGCACCTTGCAATGCGGAGAAATTACTGTTTGTGCATTTACAATATTCATTGATTTTTGCCATTGAAAAACGTCCAGAAATGATTGAAGCTACTGACTGAATGAAAGGAGCTGGCATCTCACTCTCTTTGAATCTTCTTTATCATGCTAAGAGGAGCAGGAAAAAGCAAAAAAATTCAGAATTGCACCTTGCAATGCGGAGAAATTACTGTTTGTGCATTTACAATATTCATTGATTTTTGCCATTGAAAAACATCATGTTATTCATATACCAGAAATGATTGAAGCTACTGACTGAATGAAAGGAGCTGGCATCTCACTCTCTTTGAATCTTCTTTATCATGCTAAGAGGAGCAGGAAAAAGCAAAAAATTTCAGAATTGCACCTTGCAATGCGGAGAAATTACTGTTTGTGCATTTACAATATTCATTGATTTTTGCCATTGAAAAACGTCCAGAAATGATTGAAGCTACTGACTGAATGAAAGGAGCTGGCATCTCACTCTCTTTGAATCTTCTTTATCATGCTAAGAGGAGCAGGAAAAAGCAAAAAATTTCAGAATTGCACCTTGCAATGCGGAGAAATTACTGTTTGTGCATTTACAATATTCATTGATTTTTGCCATTGAAAAACATCATGTTATTCATATACCAGAAATGATTGAAGCTACTGACTGAATGAAAGGAGCTGGCATCTCACTCTCTTTGAATCTTCTTTATCATGCTAAGAGGAGCAGGAAAAAGCAAAAAATTTCAGAATTGCACCTTGCAATGCGGAGAAATTACTGTTTGTGCATTTACAATATTCATTGATTTTTGCCATTGAAAAACGTCCAGAAATGATTGAAGCTACTGACTGAATGAAAGGAACTGGCATCTCACTCTCTTTGAATCTTCTTTATCATGCTAAGAGGAGCAGGAAAAAGCAAAAAATTTCAGAATTGCACCTTGCAATGCGGAGAAATTACTGTTTGTGCATTTACAAAATTCATTGATTTTTGCCATTGAAAAACATCATGTTATTCATATACCAGAAATGTTTGAAGCTACTGACTGAATGAAAGGAGCTGACATCTCACTCTCTTTGAATCTTCTTTATCATGCTAAGAGGAGCAGGAAAAAGCAAAAAATTTCAGAATTGCACCTTGCAATGCGGAGAAATTACTGTTTGTGCATTTACAATATTCATTGATTTTTGCCATTGAAAAACGTCCAGAAATGATTGAAGCTACTGACTGAATGAAAGGAGCTGGCATCTCACTCTCTTTGAATCTTCTTTATCATGCTAAGAGGAGCAGGAAAAAGCAAAAAATTTCAGAATTGCACCTTGCAATGCGGAGAAATTACTGTTTGTGCATTTACAATATTCATTGATTTTTGCCATTGAAAAACATCATGTTATTCATATACCAGAAATGTTTGAAGCTACTGACTGAATGAAAGGAGCTGGCATCTCACTCTCTTTGAATCTTCTTTATCATGCTAAGAGGAGCAGGAAAAAGCAAAAAATTTCAGAATTGCACCTTGCAATGCGGAGAAATTACTGTTTGTGCATTTACAATATTCATTGATTTTTGCCATTGAAAAACGTCCAGAAATGATTGAAGCTACTGACTGAATGAAAGGAGCTGGCATCTCACTCTCTTTGAATCTTGTTTATCATGCTAAGAGGAGCAGGAAAAAGCAAAAAATTTCAGAATTGCACCTTGCAATGCGGAGAAATTACTGTTTGTGCATTTACAATATTCATTGATTTTTGCCATTGAAAAACGTCCAGAAATGATTGAAGCTACTGACTGAATGAAAGGAGCTGGCATCTCACTCTCTTTGAATCTTCTTTATCATGCTAAGAGGAGCAGGAAAAAGCAAAAAAATTCAGAATTGCACCTTGCAATGCGGAGAAATTACTGTTTGTGCATTTACAATATTCATTGATTTTTGCCATTGAAAAACATCATGTTATTCATATACCAGAAATGATTGAAGCTACTGACTGAATGAAAGGAGCTGGCATCTCACTCTCTTTGAATCTTCTTTATCATGCTAAGAGGAGCAGGAAAAAGCAAAAAATTTCAGAATTGCACCTTGCAATGCGGAGAAATTACTGTTTGTGCATTTACAATATTCATTGATTTTTGCCATTGAAAAACGTCCAGAAATGATTGAAGCTACTGACTGAATGAAAGGAGCTGGCATCTCACTCTCTTTGAATCTTCTTTATCATGCTAAGAGGAGCAGGAAAAAGCAAAAAATTTCAGAATTGCACCTTGCAATGCGGAGAAATTACTGTTTGTGCATTTACAATATTCATTGATTTTTGCCATTGAAAAACATCATGTTATTCATATACCAGAAATGATTGAAGCTACTGACTGAATGAAAGGAGCTGACATCTCACTCTCTTTGAATCTTCTTTATCATGCTAAGAGGAGCAGGAAAAAGCAAAAAATTTCAGAATTGCACCTTGCAATGCGGAGAAATTACTGTTTGTGCATTTACAATATTCATTGATTTTTGCCATTGAAAAACGTCCAGAAATGATTGAAGCTACTGACTGAATGAAAGGAGCTGGCATCTCACTCTCTTTGAATCTTCTTTATCATGCTAAGAGGAGCAGGAAAAAGCAAAAAATTTCAGAATTGCACCTTGCAATGCGGAGAAATTACTGTTTGTGCATTTACAATATTCATTGATTTTTGCCATTGAAAAACATCATGTTATTCATATACCAGAAATGATTGAAGCTACTGACTGAATGAAAGGAGCTGGCATCTCACTCTCTTTGAATCTTCTTTATCATGCTAAGAGGAGCAGGAAAAAGCAAAAAATTTCAGAATTGCACCTTGCAATGTGGAGAAATTACTGTTTGTGCATTTACAATATTCATTGATTTTTACCATTGAAAAACGTCCAGAAATGATTGAAGCTACTGACTGAATGAAAGTAGCTGGCATCTCACTCTCTTTGAATCTTCTTTATCATGCTAAGTGGAGCAGGAAAAAGCAAAAAATTTCAGACTTGCACCTTGCAATGCGGAGAAATTACTGTTTGTGCATTTACAATATTCATTGATTTTTGCCATTGAAAAACATCATGTTATTCATATACCAGAAATGTTTGAAGCTACTGACTGAATGAAAGGAGCTGGCATCTCACTCTCTTTGAATCTTCTTTATCATGCTAAGAGGAGCAGGAAAAAGCAAAAAATTTCAGAATTGCACCTTGCAATGCGGAGAAATTACTGTTTGTGCATTTACAATATTCATTGATTTTTGCCATTGAAAAACGTCCAGAAATGATTGAAGCTACTGACTGAATGAAAGGAGCTGGCATCTCACTCTCTTTGAATCTTGTTTATCATGCTAAGAGGAGCAGGAAAAAGCAAAAAATTTCAGAATTGCACCTTGCAATGCGGAGAAATTACTGTTTGTGCATTTACAATATTCATTGATTTTTGCCATTGAAAAACGTCCAGAAATGATTGAAGCTACTGACTGAATGAAAGGAGCTGGCATCTCACTCTCTTTGAATCTTCTTTATCATGCTAAGAGGAGCAGGAAAAAGCAAAAAAATTCAGAATTGCACCTTGCAATGCGGAGAAATTACTGTTTGTGCATTTACAATATTCATTGATTTTTGCCATTGAAAAACATCATGTTATTCATATACCAGAAATGATTGAAGCTACTGACTGAATGAAAGGAGCTGGCATCTCACTCTCTTTGAATCTTCTTTATCATGCTAAGAGGAGCAGGAAAAAGCAAAAAATTTCAGAATTGCACCTTGCAATGCGGAGAAATTACTGTTTGTGCATTTACAATATTCATTGATTTTTGCCATTGAAAAACGTCCAGAAATGATTGAAGCTACTGACTGAATGAAAGGAACTGGCATCTCACTCTCTTTGAATCTTCTTTATCATGCTAAGAGGAGCAGGAAAAAGCAAAAAATTTCAGAATTGCACCTTGCAATGCGGAGAAATTACTGTTTGTGCATTTACAAAATTCATTGATTTTTGCCATTGAAAAACATCATGTTATTCATATACCAGAAATGTTTGAAGCTACTGACTGAATGAAAGGAGCTGACATCTCACTCTCTTTGAATCTTCTTTATCATGCTAAGAGGAGCAGGAAAAAGCAAAAAATTTCAGAATTGCACCTTGCAATGCGGAGAAATTACTGTTTGTGCATTTACAATATTCATTGATTTTTGCCATTGAAAAACGTCCAGAAATGATTGAAGCTACTGACTGAATGAAAGGAGCTGGCATCTCACTCTCTTTGAATCTTCTTTATCATGCTAAGAGGAGCAGGAAAAAGCAAAAAATTTCAGAATTGCACCTTGCAATGCGGAGAAATTACTGTTTGTGCATTTACAATATTCATTGATTTTTGCCATTGAAAAACATCATGTTATTCATATACCAGAAATGTTTGAAGCTACTGACTGAATGAAAGGAGCTGGCATCTCACTCTCTTTGAATCTTCTTTATCATGCTAAGAGGAGCAGGAAAAAGCAAAAAATTTCAGAATTGCACCTTGCAATGCGGAGAAACTACTGTTTGTGCATTTACAATATTCATTGATTTTTGCCATTGAAAAACGTCCAGAAATGATTGAAGCTACTGACTGAATGAAAGGAGCTGGCATCTCACTCTCTTTGAATCTTCTTTATCATGCTAAGAGGAGCAGGAAAAAGCAAAAAATTTCAGAATTGCACCTTGCAATGCGGAGAAATTACTGTTTGTGCATTTACAATATTCATTGATTTTTGCCATTGAAAAACGTCCAGAAATGATTGAAGCTACTGACTGAATGAAAGGAGCTGGCATCTCACTCTCTTTGAATCTTCTTTATCATGCTAAGAGGAGCAGGAAAAAGCAAAAAATTTCAGAATTGCAACTTGCAATGCGGAGAAATTACTGTTTGTGCATTTACAATATTCATTGATTTTTGCCATTGAAAAACATCATGTTATTCATATACCAGAAATGATTGAAGCTACTGACTGAATGAAAGGAGCTGGCATGTCACTCTCTTTGAATCTTCTTTATCATGCTAAGAGGAGCAGGAAAAAGCAAAAAATTTCAGAATTGCACCTTGCAATGCGGAGAAATTACTGTTTGTGCATTTACAATATTCATTGATTTTTGCCATTGAAAAACGTCCAGAAATGATTGAAGCTACTGACTGAATGAAAGGAGCTGGCATCTCACTCTCTTTGAATCTTCTTTATCATGCTAAGAGGAGCAGGAAAAAGCAAAAAATTTCAGAATTGCACCTTGCAATGCGGAGAAATTACTGTTTGTGCTTTTACAATATTCATTGATTTTTGCCATTGAAAAACATCATATTATTCATATACCAGAAATGTTTGAAGCTACTGACTGAATGAAAGGAGCTGGCATCTCACTCTCTTTGAATCTTCTTTATCATGCTAAGAGGAGCAGGAAAAAGCAAAAAATTTCAGAATTGCACCTTGCAATGCGGAGAAATTACTGTTTGTGCATTTACAATATTCATTGATTTTTGCCATTGAAAAACGTCCAGAAATGATTGAAGCTACTGACTGAATGAAAGGAGCTGGCATCTCACTCTCTTTGAATCTTCTTTATCATGCTAAGAGGAGCAGGAAAAAGCAAAAAATTTCAGAATTGCACCTTGCAATGCGGAGAAATTACTGTTTGTGCATTTACAATATTCATTGATTTTTGCCATTGAAAAACATCCAGAAATGATTGAAGCTACTGACTGAATGAAAGGAGCTGGCATCTCACTCTCTTTGAATCTTCTTTATCATGCTAAGAGGAGCAGGAAAAAGCAAAAAATTTCAGAATTGCACCTTGCAATGCGGAGAAATTACTGTTTGTGCATTTACAATATTCATTGATTTTTGCCATTGAAAAACATCATGTTATTCATATACCAGAAATGATTGAAGCTACTGACTGAATGAAAGGAGCTGGCATCTTACTCTCTTTGAATCTTCTTTGTCATGCTAAGAGGAGCAGGAAAAAGCAAAAAATTTCAGAATTGCACCTTGCAATGCGGAGAAATTACTGTTTGTGCATTTACAATATTCATTGATTTTTGCCATTGAAAAACGTCCAGAAATGATTGAAGCTACTGACTGAATGAAAGGAGCTGGCATCTCACTCTCTTTGAATCTTCTTTATCATGCTAAGAGGAGCAGGAAAAAGCAAAAAATTTCAGAATTGCACCTTGCAATGCGGAGAAATTACTGTTTGTGCATTTACAATATTCATTGATTTTTGCCATTGAAAAACGTCCAGAAATGATTGAAGCTACTGACTGAATGAAAGGAGCTGGCATCTCACTCTCTTTGAATCTTCTTTATCATGCTAAGAGGAGCAGGAAAAAGCAAAAAATTTCAGAATTGCACCTTGCAATGCGGAGAAATTACTGTTTGTGCATTTACAATATTCATTGATTTTTGCCATTGAAAAACATCATGTTATTCATATACCAGAAATGTTTGTAGCTACTGACTGAATGAAAGGAGCTGGCATCTCACTCTCTTTGAATCTTCTTTATCATGCTAAGAGGAGCAGGAAAAAGCAAAAAATTTCAGAATTGCACCTTGCAATGCGGAGAAATTACTGTTTGTGCATTTACAATATTCATTGATTTTTGCCATTGAAAAACGTCCAGAAATGATTGAAGCTACTGACTGAATGAAAGGAGCTGGCATCTCACTCTCTTTGAATCTTCTTTATCATGCTAAGAGGAGCAGGAAAAAGCAAAAAATTTCAGAATTGCACCTTGCAATGCGGAGAAATTACTGTTTGTGCATTTACAATATTCATTGATTTTTGCCATTGAAAAACGTCCAGAAATGATTGAAGCTACTGACTGAATGAAAGGAGCTGGCATCTCACTCTCTTTGAATCTTCTTTATCATGCTAAGAGGAGCAGGAAAAAGCAAAAAATTTCAGAATTGCACCTTGCAATGCGGAGAAATTACTCTTTGTGCATTTACAATATTCATTGATTTTTGCCATTGAAAAACATCATGTTATTCATATACCAGAAATGTTTGAAGCTACTGACTGAATGAAAGGAGCTGGCATCTCACTCTCTTTGAATCTTCTTTATCATGCTAAGAGGAGCAGGAAAAAGCAAAAAATTTCAGAATTGCACCTTGCAATGCGGAGAAATTACTGTTTGTGCATTTACAATATTCATTGATTTTTGCCATTGAAAAACGTCCAGAAATGATTGAAGCTACTGACTGAATGAAAGGAGCTGGCATCTCACTCTCTTTGAATCTTCTTTATCATGCTAAGAGGAGCAGGAAAAAGCAAAAAATTTCAGAATTGCACCTTGCAATGCGGAGAAATTACTGTTTGTGCATTTACAATATTCATTGATTTTTGCCATTGAAAAACATCATGTTATTCATATACCAGAAATGTTTGTAGCTACTGACTGAATGAAAGGAGCTGGCATCTCACTCTCTTTGAATCTTCTTTATCATGCTAAGAGGAGCAGGAAAAAGCAAAAAATTTCAGAATTGCACCTTGCAATGCGGAGAAATTACTGTTTGTGCAATTACAATATTCATTGATTTTTGCCATTGAAAAACGTCCAGAAATGATTGAAGCTACTGACTGAATGAAAGGAGCTGGCATCTCACTCTCTTTGAATCTTCTTTATCATGCTAAGAGGAGCAGGAAAAAGCAAAAAATTTCAGAATTGCACCTTGCAATGCGGAGAAATTACTCTTTGTGCATTTACAATATTCATTGATTTTTGCCATTGAAAAACATCATGTTATTCATATACCAGAAATGTTTGAAGCTACTGACTGAATGAAAGGAGCTGGCATCTCACTCTCTTTGAATCTTCTTTATCATGCTAAGAGGAGCAGGAAAAAGCAAAAAATTTCAGAATTGCACCTTGCAATGCGGAGAAATTACTGTTTGTGCATTTACAATATTCATTGATTTTTGCCATTGAAAAACATCATGTTATTCATATACCAGAAATGTTTGAAGCTACTGACTGAATGAAAGGAGCTGGCATCTCACTCTCTTTGAATCTTCTTTATCATGCTGAGGAGCAGGAAAAAGCAAAAAATTTCAGAATTGCACCTTGCAATGTGGAGAAATTACTGTTTGTGCATTTACAATATTCATTGATTTTTACCATTGAAAAACGTCCAGAAATGATTGAAGCTACTGACTGAATGAAAGTAGCTGGCATCTCACTCTCTTTGAATCTTCTTTATCATGCTAAGAGGAGCAGGAAAAAGCAAAAAATTTCAGACTTGCACCTTGCAATGCGGAGAAATTACTGTTTGTGCATTTACAATATTCATTGATTTTTGCCATTGAAAAACATCATGTTATTCATATACCAGAAATGTTTGAAGCTACTGACTGAATGAAAGGAGCTGGCATCTCACTCTCTTTGAATCTTCTTTATCATGCTAAGAGGAGCAGGAAAAAGCAAAAAATTTCAGAATTGCACCTTGCAATGCGGAGAAATTACTGTTTGTGCATTTACAATATTCATTGATTTTTGCCATTGAAAAACGTCCAGAAATGATTGAAGCTACTGACTGAATGAAAGGAGCTGGCATCTCACTCTCTTTGAACCTTCTTTATCATGCTAAGAGGAGCAGGAAAAAGCAAAAAATTTCAGAATTGCACCTTGCAATGCGGAGAAATTACTGTTTGTGCATTTACAATATTCATTGATTTTTGCCATTGAAAAACGTCCAGAAATGATTGAAGCTACTGACTGAATGAAAGGAGCTGGCATCTCACTCTCTTTGAATCTTCTTTATCATGCTAAGAGGAGCAGGAAAAATCAAAAAATTTCAGAATTGCACCATGCAATGTGGAGAAATTACTGTTTGTGCATTTACAATATTCAATGATTTTTGCCATTGAAAAACATGTTATTCATATACCAGAAATGTTTGAAGCTACTGACTGAATGAAAGGAGCTGGCACCTCACTCTCTTTGAATCTTCTTTATCATGCTAAGAGGAGCGGGAAAAAGCAAAAAATTTCAGAATTGCACCTTGCAATGCGGAGAAATTACTGTTTGTGCATTTACAATATTCATTGATTTTTGCCATTGAAAAACATCCAGAAATGATTGAAGGTACTGACTGAATGAAAGGAGCTGGCATCTCACTCTCTTTCAATCTTCTTTATCATGCTAAGAGGAGCAGGAAAAAGCAAAAAATTTCAGAATTGCACCTTGCAATGCGGAGAAATTACTGTTTGTGCATTTACAATATTCATTGATTTTTGCCATTGAAAAACGTCCAGAAATGATTGAAGCTACTGACTGAATGAAAGGAGCTGGCATCTCACTCTCTTTGAATCTTCTTTATCATGCTAAGAGGAGCAGGAAAAAGCCAAAAATTTCAGAATTGCACCTTGCAATGCGGAGAAATTACAGTTTGTGCATTTACAATATTCATTGATTTTTGCCATTGAAAAACATCCAGAAATGATTGAAGCTACTGACTGAATGAAAGGAGCTGGCATCTCACTCTCTTTGAATATTCTTTATCATGCTAAGAGGAGCAGGAAAAAGCAAAAAATTTCAGAATTGCACCTTGCAATGCGGAGAAATTACTGTTTGTGCATTTACAATATTCATTGATTTTTGCCATTGAAAAACATCATGTTATTCATATACCAGAAATGTTTGAAGCTACTGACTGAATGAAAGGAGCTGGCATCTCACTCTCTTTGAATCTTCTTTATCATGCTAAGAGGAGCAGGAAAAAGCAAAAAATTTCAGAATTGCACCTTGCAATGCGGAGAAATTACTGTTTGTGCATTTACAATATTCATTGATTTTTGCCATTGAAAAACATCATGTTATTCATATACCAGAAATGTTTGAAGCTACTGACTGAATGAAAGGAGCTGGCATCTCACTCTCTTTGAATCTTCTTTATCATGCTAAGAGGAGCAGGAAAAAGCAAAAAATTTCAGAATTGCACCTTGCAATGTGGAGAAATTACTGTTTGTGCATTTACAATATTCATTGATTTTTACCATTGAAAAACGTCCAGAAATGATTGAAGCTACTGACTGAATGAAAGTAGCTGGCATCTCACTCTCTTTGAATCTTCTTTATCATGCTAAGAGGAGCAGGAAAAAGCAAAAAATTTCAGAATTGCACCTTGCAATGCAGAGAAATTACTGTTTGTGCATTTATAATATTCATTGATTTTTGCCATTGAAAAACATCATGTTATTCATATACCAGAAATGTTTGAAGCTACTGACTGAATGAAAGGAGCTGGCATCTCACTCTCTTTGAATCTTCTTTATCATGCTAAGAGGAGCAGGAAAAAGCAAAAAATTTCAGAATTGCACCTTGCAATGTGGAGAAATTACTGTTTGTGCATTTACAATATTCATTGATTTTTACCATTGAAAAACGTCCAGAAATGATTGAAGCTACTGACTGAATGAAAGTAGCTGGCATCTCACTCTCTTTGAATCTTCTTTATCATGCTAAGAGGAGCAGGAAAAAGCAAAAAATTTCAGACTTGCACCTTGCAATGCGGAGAAATTACTGTTTGTGCATTTACAATATTCATTGATTTTTGCCATTGAAAAACATCATGTTATTCATATACCAGAAATGTTTGAAGCTACTGACTGAATGAAAGGAGCTGGCATCTCACTCTCTTTGAATCTTCTTTATCATGCTAAGAGGAGCAGGAAAAAGCAAAAAATTTCAGAATTGCACCTTGCAATGCGGAGAAATTACTGTTTGTGCATTTACAATATTCATTGATTTTTGCCATTGAAAAACGTCCAGAAATGATTGAAGCTACTGACTGAATGAAAGGAGCTGGCATCTCACTCTCTTTGAATCTTGTTTATCATGCTAAGAGGAGCAGGAAAAAGCAAAAAATTTCAGAATTGCACCTTGCAATGCGGAGAAATTACTGTTTGTGCATTTACAATATTCATTGATTTTTGCCATTGAAAAACGTCCAGAAATGATTGAAGCTACTGACTGAATGAAAGGAGCTGGCATCTCACTCTCTTTGAATCTTCTTTATCATGCTAAGAGGAGCAGGACCTTGCAATGCGGAGAAATTACTGTTTTTGCATTTACAATATTCATTGATTTTTGCCATTGAAAAACATCATGTTATTCATATACCAGAAATGATTGAAGCTACTGACTGAATGAAAGGAGCTGGCATCTCACTCTCTTTGAATCTTCTTTATCATGCTAAGAGGAGCAGGAAAAAGCAAAAAATTTCAGAATTGCACCTTGCAATGCGGAGAAATTACTGTTTGTGCATTTACAATATTCATTGATTTTTGCCATTGAAAAACATCATGTTATTCATATACCAGAAGTGATTGAAGCTACTGACTGAATGAAAGGAGCTGGCATCTCACTCTCTTTGAATCTTCTTTATCATGCTAAGAGGAGCAGGAAAAAGCAAAAAATTTCAGAATTGCACCTTGCAATGCGGAGAAATTACTGTTTGTGCATTTACAATATTCATTGATTTTTGCCATTGAAAAACGTCCAGAAATGATTGAAGCTACTGACTGAATGAAAGGAACTGGCATCTCACTCTCTTTGAATCTTCTTTATCATGCTAAGAGGAGCAGGAAAAAGCAAAAAATTTCAGAATTGCACCTTGCAATGCGGAGAAATTACTGTTTGTGCATTTACAAAATTCATTGATTTTTGCCATTGAAAAACATCATGTTATTCATATACCAGAAATGTTTGAAGCTACTGACTGAATGAAAGGAGCTGACATCTCACTCTCTTTGAATCTTCTTTATCATGCTAAGAGGAGCAGGAAAAAGCAAAAAATTTCAGAATTGCACCTTGCAATGCGGAGAAATTACTGTTTGTGCATTTACAATATTCATTGATTTTTGCCATTGAAAAACGTCCAGAAATGATTGAAGCTACTGACTGAATGAAAGGAGCTGGCATCTCACTCTCTTTGAATCTTCTTTATCATGCTAAGAGGAGCAGGAAAAAGCAAAAAATTTCAGAATTGCACCTTGCAATGCGGAGAAATTACTGTTTTTGCATTTACAATATTCATTGATTTTTGCCATTGAAAAACATCATGTTATTCATATACCAGAAATGATTGAAGCTACTGACTGAATGAAAGGAGCTGGCATCTCACTCTCTTTGAATCTTCTTTATCATGCTAAGAGGAGCAGGAAAAAGCAAAAAATTTCAGAATTGCACCTTGCAATGCGGAGAAATTACTGTTTGTGCATTTACAATATTCATTGATTTTTGCCATTGAAAAACATCCAGAAATGATTGAAGCTACTGACTGAATGAAAGGAACTGGTATCTCACTCTCTTTGAATCTTCCTTATCATGCTAAGAGGAGCAGGAAAAAGCAAAAAATTTCAGAATTGCACCTTGCAATGCGGAGAAATTACTGTTTGTGCATTTACAAAATTCATTGATTTTTGCCATTGAAAAACGTCCAGAAATGATTGAAGCTACTGACTGAATGAAAGGAGCTGGCATCTCACTCTCTTTGAATCTTCTTTATCATGCTAAGAGGAGCAGGAAAAAGCAAAAAATTTCAGAATTGCACCTTGCAATGCGGAGAAATTACTGTTTGTGCATTTACAATATTCATTGATTTTTGCCATTGAAAAACATCATGTTATTCATATACCAGAAATGATTGAAGCTACTGACTGAATGAAAGGAGCTGGCATCTCACTCTCTTTGAATCTTCTTTATCATGCTAAGAGGAGCAGGAAAAAGCAAAAAATTTCAGAATTGCACCTTGCAATGCGGAGAAATTACTGTTTGTGCATTTACAATATTCATTGATTTTTGCCATTGAAAAACGTCCAGAAATGATTGAAGCTACTGACTGAATGAAAGGAACTGGCATCTCACTCTCTTTGAATCTTCTTTATCATGCTAAGAGGAGCAGGAAAAAGCAAAAAATTTCAGAATTGCACCTTGCAATGCGGAGAAATTACTGTTTGTGCATTTACAAAATTCATTGATTTTTGCCATTGAAAAACATCATGTTATTCATATACCAGAAATGTTTGAAGCTACTGACTGAATGAAAGGAGCTGACATCTCACTCTCTTTGAATCTTCTTTATCATGCTAAGAGGAGCAGGAAAAAGCAAAAAATTTCAGAATTGCACCTTGCAATGCGGAGAAATTACTGTTTGTGCATTTACAATATTCATTGATTTTTGCCATTGAAAAACGTCCAGAAATGATTGAAGCTACTGACTGAATGAAAGGAGCTGGCATCTCACTCTCTTTGAATCTTCTTTATCATGCTAAGAGGAGCAGGAAAAAGCAAAAAATTTCAGAATTGCACCTTGCAATGCGGAGAAATTACTGTTTGTGCATTTACAATATTCATTGATTTTTGCCATTGAAAAACATCATGTTATTCATATACCAGAAATGATTGAAGCTACTGACTGAATGAAAGGAGCTGGCATCTCACTCTCTTTGAATCTTCTTTATCATGCTAAGAGGAGCAGGAAAAAGCAAAAAATTTCAAAATTGCACCTTGCAATGTGGAGAAATTACTGTTTGTGCATTTACAATATTCATTGATTTTTACCATTGAAAAACGTCCAGAAATGATTGAAGCTACTGACTGAATGAAAGTAGCTGGCATCTCACTCTCTTTGAATCTTCTTTATCATGCTAAGAGGAGCAGGAAAAAGCAAAAAATTTCAGACTTGCACCTTGCAATGCGGAGAAATTACTGTTTGTGCATTTACAATATTCATTGATTTTTGCCATTGAAAAACATCATGTTATTCATATACCAGAAATGTTTGAAGCTACTGACTGAATGAAAGGAGCTGGCATCTCACTCTCTTTGAATCTTCTTTATCATGCTAAGAGGAGCAGGAAAAAGCAAAAAATTTCAGAATTGCACCTTGCAATGCGGAGAAATTACTGTTTGTGCATTTACAATATTCATTGATTTTTGCCATTGAAAAACGTCCAGAAATGATTGAAGCTACTGACTGAATGAAAGGAGCTGGCATCTCACTCTCTTTGAATCTTGTTTATCATGCTAAGAGGAGCAGAAAAAAGCAAAAAATTTCAGAATTGCACCTTGCAATGCGGAGAAATTACTGTTTGTGCATTTACAATATTCATTGATTTTTGCCATTGAAAAACGTCCAGAAATGATAGAAGCTACTGACTGAATGAAAGGAGCTGGCATCTCACTCTCTTTGAATCTTCTTTATCATGCTAAGAGGAGCAGGAAAAAGCAAAAAAATTCAGAATTGCACCTTGCAATGCGGAGAAATTACTGTTTGTGCATTTACAATATTCATTGATTTTTGCCATTGAAAAACATCATGTTATTCATATACCAGAAATGATTGAAGCTACTGACTGAATGAAAGGAGCTGGCATCTCACTCTCTTTGAATCTTCTTTATCATGCTAAGAGGAGCAGGAAAAAGCAAAAAATTTCAGAATTGCACCTTGCAATGCGGAGAAATTACTGTTTGTGCATTTACAATATTCATTGATTTTTGCCATTGAAAAACGTCCAGAAATGATTGAAGCTACTGACTGAATGAAAGGAACTGGCATCTCACTTTCTTTGAATCTTCTTTATCATGCTAAGAGGAGCAGGAAAAAGCAAAAAATTTCAGAATTGCACCTTGCAATGCGGAGAAATTACTGTTTGTGCATTTACAAAATTCATTGATTTTTGCCATTGAAAAACATCATGTTATTCATATACCAGAAATGTTTGAAGCTACTGACTGAATGAAAGGAGCTGACATCTCACTCTCTTTGAATCTTCTTTATCATGCTAAGAGGAGCAGGAAAAAGCAAAAAATTTCAGAATTGCACCTTGCAATGCGGAGAAATTACTGTTTGTGCATTTACAATATTCATTGATTTTTGCCATTGAAAAACGTCCAGAAATGATTGAAGCTACTGACTGAATGAAAGGAGCTGGCATCTCACTCTCTTTGAATCTTCTTTATCATGCTAAGAGGAGCAGGAAAAAGCAAAAAATTTCAGAATTGCACCTTGCAATGCGGAGAAATTACTGTTTGTGCATTTACAATATTCATTGATTTTTGCCATTGAAAAACATCATGTTATTCATATACCAGAAATGTTTGAAGCTACTGACTGAATGAAAGGAGCTGGCATCTCACTCTCTTTGAATCTTCTTTATCATGCTAAGAGGAGCAGGAAAAAGCAAAAAATTTCAGAATTGCACCTTGCAATGCGGAGAAATTACTGTTTGTGCATTTACAATATTCATTGATTTTTGCCATTGAAAAACATCATGTTATTCATATACCAGAAATGATTGAAGCTACTGACTGAATGAAAGGAGCTGGCATCTCACTCTCTTTGAATCTTCTTTATCATGCTAAGAGGAGCAGGAAAAAGCAAAAAATTTCAGAATTGCACCTTGCAATGCGGAGAAATTACTGTTTGTGCATTTACAATATTCATTGATTTTTGCCATTGAAAAACGTCCAGAAATGATTGAAGCTACTGACTGAATGAAAGGAGCTGGCATCTCACTCTCTTTGAATCTTCTTTATCATGCTAAGAGGAGCAGGAAAAAGCAAAAAATTTCAGAATTGCACCTTGCAATGCGGAGAAATTACTGTTTGTGCATTTACAATATTCATTGATTTTTGCCATTGAAAAACATCATGTTATTCATATACCAGAAATGTTTGAAGCTACTGACTGAATGAAAGGAGCTGGCATCTCACTCTCTTTGAATCTTCTTTATCATGCTAAGAGGAGCAGGAAAAAGCAAAAAATTTCAGAATTGCACCTTGCAATGCGGAGAAATTACTGTTTGTGCATTTACAATATTCATTGATTTTTGCCATTGAAAAACGTCCAGAAATAATTGAAGCTACTGACTGAATGAAAGGAGCTGGCATCTCACTCTCTTTGAATCTTCTTTATCATGCTAAGAGGAGCAGGAAAAAGCAAAAAATTTCACAATTGCACCTTGCAATGCGGAGAAATTACTGTTTGTGCATTTACAATATTCATTGATTTTTGCCATTGAAAAACATCATGTTATTCATATACCAGAAATGATTGAAGCTACTGACTGAATGAAAGGAGCTGGCATCTCGCTCTCTTTGAATCTTCTTTATCATGCTAAGAGGAGCAGGAAAAAGCAAAAAATTTCAGAATTGCACCTTGCAATGCGGAGAAATTACTGTTTGTGCATTTACAATATTCATTGATTTTTGCCATTGAAAAACGTCCAGAAATGATTGAAGCTACTGACTGAATGAAAGGAGCTGGCATCTCACTCTCTTTGAATCTTCTTTATCATGCTAAGAGGAGCAGGAAAAAGCAAAAAATTTCAGAATTGCACCTTGCAATGTGGAGAAATTACTGTTTGTGCATTTACAATATTCATTGATTTTTGCCATTGAAAAACATCATGTTATTCATATACCAGAAATGATTGAAGCTACTGACTGAATGAAAGGAGCTGGCATCTCACTCTCTTTGAATCTTCTTTATCATGCTAAGAGGAGCAGGAAAAAGCAAAAAATTTCAGAATTGCACCTTGCAATGCGGAGAAATTACTGTTTGTGCATTTACAATATTCATTGATTTTTGCCATTGAAAAACGTCCAGAAATGATTGAAGCTACTGACTGAATGAAAGGAGCTGGCATCTCACTCTCTTTGAATCTTCTTTATCATGCTAAGAGGAGCAGGAAAAAGCAAAAAATTTCAGAATTGCACCTTGCAATGCGGAGAAATTACTGTTTGTGCTTTTACAATATTCATTGATTTTTGCCATTGAAAAACATCATGTTATTCATATACCAGAAATGTTTGAAGCTACTGACTGAATGAAAGGAGCTGGCATCTAACTCTCTTTGAATCTTCTTTATCATGCTAAGAGGAGCAGGAAAAAGCAAAAAATTTCAGAATTGCACCTTGCAATGCGGAGAAATTACTGTTTGTGCATTTACAATATTCATTGATTTTTGCCATTGAAAAACGTCCAGAAATGATTGAAGCTACTGACTGAATGAAAGGAACTGGCATCTCACTCTCTTTGAATCTTCTTTATCATGCTAAGAGGAGCAGGAAAAAGCAAAAAATTTCAGAATTGCACCTTGCAATGCGGAGAAATTACTGTTTGTGCATTTACAATATTCATTGATTTTTGCCATTGAAAAACATCATGTTATTCATATACCAGAAATGTTTGAAGCTACTGACTGAATGAAAGGAGCTGGCATCTCACTCTCTTTGAATCTTCTTTATCATGCTAAGAGGAGCAGGAAAAAGCAAAACATTTCAGAATTGCAACTTGCAATGCGGAGAAATTACTGTTTGTGCATTTACAATATTCATTGATTTTTGCCATTGAAAAACATCATGTTATTCATATACCAGAAATGATTGAAGCTACTGACTGAATGAAAGGAGCTGGCATCTCACTCTCTTTGAATCTTCTTTATCATGCTAAGAGGAGCAGGAAAAAGCAAAAAATTTCAGAATTGCACCTTGCAATGCGGAGAAATTACTGTTTGTGCATTTACAATATTCATTGATTTTTGCCATTGAAAAAACGTCAAGAAATGATTGAAGCTACTGACTGAATGAAAGGAGCTGGCATCTCACTCTCTTTGAATCTTCTTTATCATGCTAAGAGGAGCAGGAAAAAGCAAAAAATTTCAGAATTGCACCTTGCAATGCGGAGAAATTACTGTTTGTGCTTTTACAATATTCATTGATTTTTGCCATTGAAAAACATCATGTTATTCATATACAAGAAATGTTTGAAGCTACTGACTGAATGAAAGGAGCTGGCATCTCACTCTCTTTGAATCTTCTTTATCATGCTAAGAGGAGCAGGAAAAAGCAAAAAATTTCAGAATTGCACCTTGCAATGCGGAGAAATTACTGTTTGTGCATTTACAATATTCATAGATTTTTGCCATTGAAAAATGTCCAGAAATGATTGAAGCTACTGACTGAATGAAAGGAGCTGGCATCTCACTCTCTTTGAATCTTCTTTATCATGCTAAGAGGAGCAGGAAAAAGCAAAAAATTTCAGAATTGCACCTTGCAATGCGGAGAAATTACTGTTTGTGCATTTACAATATTCATTGATTTTTGCCATTGAAAAACGTCCAGAAATGATTGAAGCTACTGACTGAATGAAAGGAGCTGGCATCTCACTCTCTTTGAATCTTCTTTATCATGCTAAGAGGAGCAGGAAAAAGCAAAAAATTTCAGAATTGCACCTTGCAATGCGGAGAAATTACTGTTTGTGCATTTACAATATTCATTGATTTTTGCCATTGAAAAACATCATGTTATTCATATACCAGAAATGATTGAAGCTACTGACTGAATGAAAGGAGCTGGCATCTTACTCTCTTTGAATCTTCTTTGTCATGCTAAGAGGAGCAGGAAAAAGCAAAAAATTTCAGAATTGCACCTTGCAATGCGGAGAAATTACTGTTTGTGCATTTACAATATTCATTGATTTTTGCCATTGAAAAACGTCCAGAAATGATTGAAGCTACTGACTGAATGAAAGGAGCTGGCATCTCACTCTCTTTGAATCTTCTTTATCATGCTAAGAGGAGCAGGAAAAAGCAAAAAATTTCAGAATTGCACCTTGCAATGCGGAGAAATTACTGTTTGTGCATTTACAATATTCATTGATTTTTGCCATTGAAAAACATCATGTTATTCATATACCAGAAATGTTTGAAGCTACTGACTGAATGAAAGGAGCTGGCATCTCACTCTCTTTGAATCTTCTTTATCATGCTAAGAGGAGCAGGAAAAAGCAAAAAATTTCAGAATTGCACCTTGCAATGCGGAGAAATTACTGTTTGTGCATTTACAATATTCATTGATTTTTGCCATTGAAAAACGTCCAGAAATGATTGAAGCTACTGACTGAATGAAAGGAGCTGGCATCTCACTCTCTTTGAATCTTCTTTATCATGCTAAGAGGAGCAGGAAAAAGCAAAAAATTTCAGAATTTCACCTTGCAATGCGGAGAAATTACTGTTTGTGCATTTACAATATTCATTGATTTTTGCCATTGAAAAACGTCCAGAAATGATTGAAGCTACTGACTGAATGAAAGGAGCTGGCATCTCACTCTCTTTGAATCTTCTTTATCATGCTAAGAGGAGCAGGAAAAAGCAAAAAATTTCAGAATTGCACCTTGCAATGCGGAGAAATTACTGTTTGTGCATTTACAATATTCATTGATTTTTGCCATTGAAAAACATCATGTTATTCATATACCAGAAATGTTTGAAGCTACTGACTGAATGAAAGGAGCTGGCATCTCACTCTCTTTGAATCTTCTTTATCATGCTAAGAGGAGCAGGAAAAAGCAAAAAATTTCAGAATTGCACCTTGCAATGTGGAGAAATTACTGTTTGTGCATTTACAATATTCATTGATTTTTACCATTGAAAAACGTCCAGAAATGATTGAAGCTACTGACTGAATGAAAGTAGCTGGCATCTCACTCTCTTTGAATCTTCTTTACCATGCTAAGAGGAGCAGGAAAAAGCAAAAAATTTCAGACTTGCACCTTGCAATGCGGAGAAATTACTGTTTGTGCATTTACAATATTCATTGATTTTTGCCATTGAAAAACAACTTGTTATTCATATACCAGAAATGTTTGAAGCTACTGACTGAATGAAAGGAGCTGGCATCTCACTCTCTTTGAATCTTCTTTATCATGCTAAGAGGAGCAGGAAAAAGCAAAAAATTTCAGAATTGCACCTTGCAATGCGGAGAAATTACTGTTTGTGCATTTACAATATTCATTGATTTTTCCCATTGAAAAACGTCCAGAAATGATTGAAGCTACTGACTGAATGAAAGGAGCTGGCATCTCACTCTCTTTGAATCTTCTTTATCATGCTAAGAGGAGCAGGAAAAAGCAAAAAATTTCAGAATTGCACCTTGCAATGCGGAGAAATTACTGTTTGTGCATTTACAATATTCATTGATTTTTGCCATTGAAAAACGTCCAGAAATGATTGAAGCTACTGACTGAATGAAAGGAGCTGGCATCTCACTCTCTTTGAATCTTCTTTATCATGCTAAGAGGAGCAGGAAAAATCAAAAAATTTCAGAATTGCACCTTGCAATGCGGAGAAATTACTGTTTGTGCATTTACAATATTCATTGATTTTTGCCATTGAAAAACATGTTATTCATATACCAGAAATGTTTGAAGCTACTGACTGAATGAAAGGAGCTGGCACCTCACTCTCTTTGAATCTTCTTTATCATGCTAAGAGGAGCGGGAAAAAGCAAAAAATTTCAGAATTGCACCTTGCAATGCGGAGAAATTACTGTTTGTGCATTTACAATATTCATTGATTTTTGCCATTGAAAAACATCCAGAAATGATTGAAGGTACTGACTGAATGAAAGGAGCTGGCATCTCACTCTCTTTGAATCTTCTTTATCATGCTAAGAGGAGCAGGAAAAAGCAAAAAATTTCAGAATTGCACCTTGCAATGCGGAGAAATTACTGTTTGTGCATTTACAATATTCATTGATTTTTGCCATTGAAAAACGTCCAGAAATGATTGAAGCTACTGACTGAATGAAAGGAGCTGGCATCTCACTCTCTTTGAATCTTCTTTATCATGCTAAGAGGAGCAGGAAAAAGCAAAAAATTTCAGAATTGCAACTTGCAATGCGGAGAAATTACTGTTTGTGCATTTACAATATTCATTGATTTTTGCCATTGAAAAACATCATGTTATTCATATACCAGAAATGATTGAAGCTACTGACTGAATGAAAGGAGCTGGCATCTCACTCTCTTTGAATTTTCTTTATCATGCTAAGAGGAGCAGGAAAAAGCAAAAAATTTCAGAATTGCACCTTGCAATGCGGAGAAATTACTGTTTGTGCATTTACAATATTCATTGATTTTTGCCATTGAAAAACGTCCAGAAATGATTGAAGCTACTGACTGAATGAAAGGAGCTGGCATCTCACTCTCTTTGAATCTTCTTTATCATGCTAAGAGGAGCAGGAAAAAGCAAAAAATTTCAGAATTGCACCTTGCAATGCGGAGAAATTACTGTTTGTGCTTTTACAATATTCATTGATTTTTGCCATTGAAAAACATCATGTTATTCATATACAAGAAATGTTTGAAGCTACTGACTGAATGAAAGGAGCTGGCATCTCACTCTCTTTGAATCTTCTTTATCATGCTAAGAGGAGCAGGAAAAAGCAAAAAATTTCAGAATTGCACCTTGCAATGCGGAGAAATTACTGTTTGTGCATTTACAATATTCATTGATTTTTGCCATTGAAAAACGTCCAGAAATGATTGAAGCTACTGACTGAATGAAAGGAGCTGGCATCTCACTCTCTTTGAATCTTCTTTATCATGCTAAGAGGAGCAGGAAAAAGCAAAAAATTTCAGAATTGCACCTTGCAATGCGGAGAAATTACTGTTTGTGCATTTACAATATTCATTGATTTTTGCCATTGAAAAACGTCCAGAAATGATTGAAGCTACTGACTGAATGAAAGGAGCTGGCAT
Source organism: Phyllobates terribilis (assembly GCF_046119375.1). Taxonomy (NCBI): domain Eukaryota; kingdom Metazoa; phylum Chordata; class Amphibia; order Anura; family Dendrobatidae; genus Phyllobates; species Phyllobates terribilis. The sequence continues at coordinate 84,352 of NW_027365034.1, read as the reverse complement.
CTCACTCTCTTTGAATATTCTTTATCATGCTAAGAGGAGCAGGAAAAAGCAAAAAATTTCAGAATTGCACCTTGCAATGCGGAGAAATTACTGTTTGTGCATTTACAATATTCATTGATTTTTGCCATTGAAAAACATCATGTTATTCATATACCAGAAATGATTGAAGCTACTGACTGAATGAAAGGAGCTGGCATCTTACTCTCTTTGAATCTTCTTTGTCATGCTAAGAGGAGCAGGAAAAAGCAAAAAATTTCAGAATTGCACCTTGCAATGCGGAGAAATTACTGTTTGTGCATTTACAATATTCATTGATTTTTGCCATTGAAAAACGTCCAGAAATGATTGAAGCTACTGACTGAATGAAAGGAGCTGGCATCTCACTCTCTTTGAATCTTCTTTATCATGCTAAGAGGAGCAGGAAAAAGCAAAAAATTTCAGAATTGCACCTTGCAATGCGGAGAAATTACTGTTTGTGCATTTACAATATTCATTGATTTTTGCCATTGAAAAACGTCCAGAAATGATTGAAGCTACTGACTGAATGAAAGGAGCTGGCATCTCACTCTCTTTGAATCTTCTTTATCATGTTAAGAGGAGCAGGAAAAAGCAAAAAATTTCAGAATTGCACCTTGCAATGCGGAGAAATTACTGTTTGTGCATTTACAATATTCATTGATTTTTGCCATTGAAAAACGTCCAGAAATGATTGAAGCTACTGACTGAATGAAAGGAGCTGGCATCTCACTCTCTTTGAATCTTCTTTATCATGCTAAGAGGAGCAGGAAAAAGCAAAAAATTTCAGAATTGCACCTTGCAATGCGGAGAAATTACTGTTTGTGCATTTACAATATTCATTGATTTTTGCCATTGAAAAACGTCCAGAAATGATTGAAGCTACTGACTGAATGAAAGGAGCTGGCATCTCACTCTCTTTGAATCTTCTTTATCATGCTAAGAGGAGCAGGAAAAAGCAAAAAATTTCAGAATTGCACCTTGCAATGCGGAGAAATTACTGTTTGTGCATTTACAATATTCATTGATTTTTGCCATTGAAAAACATCATGTTATTCATATACCAGAAATGTTTGAAGCTACTGACTGAATGAAAGGAGCTGGCATCTCACTCTCTTTGAATCTTCTTTATCATGCTAAGAGGAGCAGGAAAAAGCAAAAAATTTCAGAATTGCACCTTGCAATGCGGAGAAATTACTGTTTGTGCATTTACAATATTCATTGATTTTTGCCATTGAAAAACATCATGTTATTCATATACCAGAAATGTTTGAAGCTACTGACTGAATGAAAGGAGCTGGCATCTCACTCTCTTTGAATCTTCTTTATCATGCTAAGAGGAGCAGGAAAAAGCAAAAAATTTCAGAATTGCACCTTGCAATGTGGAGAAATTACTGTTTGTGCATTTACAATATTCATTGATTTTTACCATTGAAAAACGTCCAGAAATGATTGAAGCTACTGACTGAATGAAAGTAGCTGGCATCTCACTCTCTTTGAATCTTCTTTACCATGCTAAGAGGAGCAGGAAAAAGCAAAAAATTTCAGACTTGCACCTTGCAATGCGGAGAAATTACTGTTTGTGCATTTACAATATTCATTGATTTTTGCCATTGAAAAACATCATGTTATTCATATACCAGAAATGTTTGAAGCTACTGACTGAATGAAAGGAGCTGGCATCTCACTCTCTTTGAATCTTCTTTATCATGCTAAGAGGAGCAGGAAAAAGCAAAAAATTTCAGAATTGCACCTTGCAATGCGGAGAAATTACTGTTTGTGCATTTACAATATTCATTGATTTTTGCCATTGAAAAACGTCCAGAAATGATTGAAGCTACTGACTGAATGAAAGGAGCTGGCATCTCACTCTCTTTGAATCTTCTTTATCATGCTAAGAGGAGCAGGAAAAATCAAAAAATTTCAGAATTGCACCTTGCAATGCGGAGAAATTACTGTTTGTGCATTTACAATATTCATTGATTTTTGCCATTGAAAAACATGTTATTCATATACCAGAAATGTTTGAAGCTACTGACTGAATGAAAGGAGCTGGCACCTCACTCTCTTTGAATCTTCTTTATCATGCTAAGAGGAGCGGGAAAAAGCAAAAAATTTCAGAATTGCACCTTGCAATGCCGAGAAATTACTGTTTGTGCATTTACAATATTCATTGATTTTTGCCATTGAAAAACATCCAGAAATGATTGAAGGTACTGACTGAATGAAAGGAGCTGGCATCTCACTCTCTTTGAATCTTCTTTATCATGCTAAGAGGAGCAGGAAAAAGCAAAAAATTTCAGAATTGCACCTTGCAATGCGGAGAAATTACTGTTTGTGCATTTACAATATTCATTGATTTTTGCCATTGAAAAACGTCCAGAAATGATTGAAGCTACTGACTGAATGAAAGGAGCTGGCATCTCACTCTCTTTGAATCTTCTTTATCATGCTAAGAGGAGCAGGAAAAAACAAAAAATTTCAGAATTGCACCTTGCAATGCGGAGAAATTACAGTTTGTGCATTTACAATATTCATTGATTTTTGCCATTGAAAAACATCCAGAAATGATTGAAGCTACTGACTGAATGAAAGGAGCTGGCATCTCACTCTCTTTGAATATTCTTTATCATGCTAAGAGGAGCAGGAAAAAGCAAAAAATTTCAGAATTGCACCTTGCAATGCGGAGAAATTACTGTTTGTGCATTTACAATATTCATTGATTTTTGCCATTGAAAAACATCATGTTATTCATATACCAGAAATGTTTGAAGCTACTGACTGAATGAAAGGAGCTGGCATCTCACTCTCTTTGAATCTTCTTTATCATGCTAAGAGGAGCAGGAAAAAGCAAAAAATTTCAGAATTGCACCTTGCAATGCGGAGAAATTACTGTTTGTGCATTTACAATATTCATTGATTTTTGCCATTGAAAAACATCATGTTATTCATATACCAGAAATGTTTGAAGCTACTGACTGAATGAAAGGAGCTGGCATCTCACTCTCTTTGAATCTTCTTTATCATGCTAAGAGGAGCAGGAAAAAGCAAAAAATTTCAGAATTGCACCTTGCAATGTGGAGAAATTACTGTTTGTGCATTTACAATATTCATTGATTTTTACCATTGAAAAACATCCAGAAATGATTGAAGCTACTGACTGAATGAAAGTAGCTGGCATCTCACTCTCTTTGAATCTTCTTTATCATGCTAAGAGGAGCAGGAAAAAGCAAAAAATTTCAGAATTGCACCTTGCAATGCAGAGAAATTACTGTTTGTGCATTTACAATATTCATTGATTTTTGCCATTGAAAAACATCATGTTATTCATATACCAGAAATGTTTGAAGCTACTGACTGAATGAAAGGAGCTGGCATCTCACTCTCTTTGAATCTTCTTTATCATGCTAAGAGGAGCAGGAAAAAGCAAAAAATTTCAGAATTGCACCTTGCAATGTGGAGAAATTACTGTTTGTGCATTTACAATATTCATTGATTTTTACCATTGAAAAACATCCAGAAATGATTGAAGCTACTGACTGAATGAAAGTAGCTGGCATCTCACTCTCTTTGTATCTTCTTTATCATGCTAAGAGGAGCAGGAAAAAGCAAAACATTTCAGACTTGCACCTTGCAATGCGGAGAAATTACTGTTTGTGCATTTACAATATTCATTGATTTTTGCCATTGAAAAACATCATGTTATTCATATACCAGAAATGTTTGAAGCTACTGACTGAATGAAAGGAGCTGGCATCTCACTCTCTTTGAATCTTCTTTATCATGCTAAGAGGAGCAGGAAAAAGCAAAAAATTTCAGAATTGCACCTTGCAATGCGGAGAAATTACTGTTTGTGCATTTACAATATTCATTGATTTTTGCCATTGAAAAACGTCCAGAAATGATTGAAGCTACTGACTGAATGAAAGGAGCTGGCATCTCACTCTCTTTGAATCTTGTTTATCATGCTAAGAGGAGCAGGAAAAAGCAAAAAATTTCAGAATTGCACCTTGCAATGCGGAGAAATTACTGTTTGTGCATTTACAATATTCATTGATTTTTGCCATTGAAAAAACGTCCAGAAATGATTGAAGCTACTGACTGAATGAAAGGAGCTGGCATCTCACTCTCTTTGAATCTTCTTTATCATGCTAAGAGGAGCAGGAAAAAGCAAAAAATTTCAGAATTGCACCTTGCAATGCGGAGAAATTACTGTTTGTGCATTTACAATATTCATTGATTTTTGCCATTGAAAAACATCATGTTATTCATATACCAGAAATGATTGAAGATACTGACTGAATGAAAGGAGCTGGCATCTCACTCTCTTTGAATCTTCTTTATCATGCTAAGAGGAGCGGGAAAAAGCAAAAAATTTCAGAATTGCACCTTGCAATGCGGAGAAATTACTGTTTGTGCATTTACAATATTCATTGATTTTTGCCATTGAAAAACGTCCAGAAATGATTGAAGCTACTGACTGAATGAAAGGAACTGGCATCTCACTCTCTTTGAATCTTCTTTATCATGCTAAGAGGAGCAGGAAAAAGCAAAAAATTTCAGAATTGCACCTTGCAATGCGGAGAAATTACTGTTTGTGCATTTACAAAATTCATTGATTTTTGCCATTGAAAAACATCATGTTATTCATATACCAGAAATGTTTGAAGCTACTGACTGAATGAAAGGAGCTGACATCTCACTCTCTGAATCTTCTTTATCATGCTAAGAGTAGCAGGAAAAAGCAAAAAATTTCAGAATTGCACCTTGCAATGCGGAGAAATTACTGTTTGTGCATTTACAATATTCATTGATTTTTGCCATTGAAAAACATCCAGAAATGATTGAAGCTACTGACTGAATGAAAGGAGCTGGCATCTCACTCTCTTTGAATCTTCTTTATCATGCTAAGAGGAGCAGGAAAAAGCAAAAAATTTCAGAATTGCACCTTGCAATGCGGAGAAATTACTGTTTGTGCATTTACAATATTCATTGATTTTTGCCATTGAAAAACATCATGTTATTCATATACCAGAAATGTTTGAAGCTACTGACTGAATGAAAGGAGCTGGCATCTCACTCTCTTTGAATCTTCTTTATCATGCTAAGAGGAGCAGGAAAAAGCAAAAAATTTCAGAATTGCACCTTGCAATGCGGAGAAATTACTGTTTGTGCATTTACAATATTCATTGATTTTTGCCATTGAAAAACATCATGTTATTCATATACCAGAAATGTTTGAAGCTACTGACTGAATGAAAGGAGCTGGCATCTCACTCTCTTTGAATCTTCTTTATCATGCTAAGAGGAGCAGGAAAAAGCAAAAAATTTCAGAATTGCACCTTGCAATGTGGAGAAATTACTGTTTGTGCATTTACAATATTCATTGATTTTTACCATTGAAAAAGGTCCAGAAATGATTGAAGCTACTGACTGAATGAAAGTAGCTGGCATCTCACTCTCTTTGAATCTTCTTTATCATGCTAAGAGGAGCAGGAAAAAGCAAAAAATTTCAGAATTGCACCTTGCAATGTGGAGAAATTACTGTTTGTGCATTTACAATATTCATTGATTTTTACCATTGAAAAACATCCAGAAATGATTGAAGCTACTGACTGAATGAAAGTAGCTGGCATCTCATTCTCTTTGAATCTTCTTTATCATGCTAAGAGGAGCAGGAAAAAGCAAAAAATTTCAGAATTGCACCTTGCAATGCAGAGAAATTACTGTTTGTGCATTTACAATATTCATTGATTTTTGCCATTGAAAAACATCATGTTATTCATATACCAGAAATGTTTGAAGCTACTGACTGAATGAAAGGAGCTGGCATCTCACTCTCTTTGAATCTTCTTTATCATGCTAAGAGGAGCAGGAAAAAGCAAAAAATTTCAGAATTGCACCTTGCAATGTGGAGAAATTACTGTTTGTGCATTTACAATATTCATTGATTTTTACCATTGAAAAACATCCAGAAATGATTGAAGCTACTGACTGAATGAAAGTAGCTGGCATCTCACTCTCTTTGTATCTTCTTTATCATGCTAAGAGGAGCAGGAAAAAGCAAAAAATTTCAGACTTGCACCTTGCAATGCGGAGAAATTACTGTTTGTGCATTTACAATATTCATTGATTTTTGCCATTGAAAAACATCATGTTATTCATATACCAGAAATGTTTGAAGCTACTGACTGAATGAAAGGAGCTGGCATCTCACTCTCTTTGAATCTTCTTTATCATGCTAAGAGGAGCAGGAAAAAGCAAAAAATTTCAGAATTGCACCTTGCATTGCGGAGAAATTACTGTTTGTGCATTTACAATATTCATTGATTTTTGCCTTTGAAAAACGTCCAGAAATGATTGAAGCTACTGACTGAATGAAAGGAGCTGGCATCTCACTCTCTTTGAATCTTCTTTATCATGCTAAGAGGAGCAGGAAAAAGCAAAAAATTTCAGAATTGCACCTTGCAATGCGGAGAAATTACTGTTTGTGCATTTACAATATTCATTGATTTTTGCCATTGAAAAACATCATGTTATTCATATACCAGAAATGATTGAAGATACTGACTGAATGAAAGGAGCTGGCATCTCACTCTCTTTGAATCTTCTTTATCATGCTAAGAGGAGCAGGAAAAAGCAAAAAATTTCAGAATTGCACCTTGCAATGCGGAGAAATTACTGTTTGTGCATTTACAATATTCATTGATTTTTGCCATTGAAAAACGTCCAGAAATGATTGAAGCTACTGACTGAATGAAAGGAACTGGCATCTCACTCTCTTTGAATCTTCTTTATCATGCTAAGAGGAGCAGGAAAAAGCAAAAAATTTCAGAATTGCACCTTGCAATGCGGAGAAATTACTGTTTGTGCATTTACAAAATTCATTGATTTTTGCCATTGAAAAACATCATGTTATTCATATACCAGAAATGTTTGAAGCTACTGACTGAATGAAAGGAGCTGACATCTCACTCTCTTTGAATCTTCTTTATCATGCTAAGAGGAGCAGGAAAAAGCAAAAAATTTCAGAATTGCACCTTGCAATGCGGAGAAATTACTGTTTGTGCATTTACAATATTCATTGATTTTTGCCATTGAAAAACATCCAGAAATGATTGAAGCTACTGACTGAATGAAAGGAGCTGGCATCTCACTCTCTTTGAATCTTCTTTATCATGCTAAGAGGAGCAGGAAAAAGCAAAAAATTTCAGAATTGCACCTTGCAATGCGGAGAAATTACTGTTTGTGCATTTACAATATTCATTGATTTTTGCCATTGAAAAACATCATGTTATTCATATACCAGAAATGTTTGAAGCTACTGACTGAATGAAAGGAGCTGGCATCTCACTCTCTTTGAATCTTCTTTATCATGCTAAGAGGAGCAGGAAAAAGCAAAAAATTTCAGAATTGCACCTTGCAATGCGGAGAAATTACTATTTGTGCATTTACAATATTCATTGATTTTTGCCATTGAAAAACATCATGTTATTCATATACCAGAAATGTTTGAAGCTACTGACTGAATGAAAGGAGCTGGCATCTCACTCTCTTTGAATCTTCTTTATCATGCTAAGAGGAGCAGGTAAAAAAGCAAAAAATTTCAGAATTGCACCTTGCAATGTGGAGAAATTACTGTTTGTGCATTTACAATATTCATTGATTTTTACCATTGAAAAAGGTCCAGAAATGATTGAAGCTACTGACTGAATGAAAGTAGCTGGCATCTCACTCTCTTTGAATCTTCTTTATCATGCTAAGAGGAGCAGGAAAAAGCAAAAAATTTCAGACTTGCACCTTGCAATGCGGAGAAATTACTGTTTGTGCATTTACAATATTCATTGATTTTTGCCATTGAAAAACATCATGTTATTCATATACCAGAAATGTTTGAAGCTACTGACTGAATGAAAGGAGCTGGCATCTCACTCTCTTTGAATCTTCTTTATCATGCTAAGAGGAGCAGGAAAAAGCAAAAAATTTCAGAATTTCACCTTGCAATGCGGAGAAATTACTGTTTGTGCATTTACAATATTCATTGATTTTTGCCATTGAAAAACATGTTATTCATATACCAGAAATGTTTGAAGCTACTGACTGAATGAAAGGAGCTGGCACCTCACTCTCTTTGAATCTTTATCATGCTAAGAGGAGCGGGAAAAAGCAAAAAATTTCAGAATTGCACCTTGCAATGCGGAGAAATTACTGTTTGTGCATTTACAATATTCATTGATTTTTGCCATTGAAAAACGTCCAGAAATGATTGAAGGTACTGACTGAATGAAAGGAGCTGGCATCTCACTCTCTTTGAATCTTCTTTATCATGCTAAGAGGAGCAGGAAAAAGCAAAAAATTTCAGAATTGCACCTTGCAATGCGGAGAAATTACTGTTTGTGCATTTACATTATTCATTGATTTTTGCCATTGAAAAACGTCCAGAAATGATTGAAGCTACTGACTGAATGAAAGGAGCTGGCATCTCACTCTCTTTGAATCTTCTTTATTATGCTAAGAGGAGCAGGAAAAAGCAAAAAATTTCAGAATTGCACCTTGCAATGCGGAGAAATTACAGTTTGTGCATTTACAATATTCATTGATTTTTGCCATTGAAAAACATCCAGAAATGATTGAAGCTACTGACTGAATGAAAGGAGCTGGCATCTCACTCTCTTTGAATCTTCTTTATCATGCTAAGAGGAGCAGGAAAAAGCAAAAAATTTCAGAATTGCACCTTGCAATGCGGAGAAATTACTGTTTGTGCATTTACAATATTCATTGATTTTTGCCATTGAAAAACATCATGTTATTCATATACCAGAAATGTTTGAAGCTACTGACTGAATGAAAGGAGCTGGCATCTCACTCTCTTTGAATCTTCTTTATCATGCTAAGAGGAGCAGGAAAAAGCAAAAAATTTCAGAATTGCACCTTGCAATGTGGAGAAATTACTGTTTGTGCATTTACAATATTCATTGATTTTTACCATTGAAAAACGTCCAGAAATGATTGAAGCTACTGACTGAATGAAAGTAGCTGGCATCTCACTCTCTTTGAATCTTCTTTATCATGCTAAGAGGAGCAGGAAAAAGCAAAAAATTTCAGACTTGCACCTTGCAATGCGGAGAAATTACTGTTTGTGCATTTACAATATTCATTGATTTTTGCCATTGAAAAACATCATGTTATTCATATACCAGAAATGTTTGAAGCTACTGACTGAATGAAAGGAGCTGGCATCTCACTCTCTTTGAATCTTCTTTATCATGCTAAGAGGAGCAGGAAAAAGCAAAAAATTTCAGAATTGCACCTTGCAATGCGGAGAAATTACTGTTTGTGCATTTACAATATTCATTGATTTTTGCCATTGAAAAACGCCCAGAAATGATTGAAGGTACTGACTGAATGAAAGGAGCTGGCATCTCACTCTCTTTGAATCTTCTTTATCATGCTAAGAGGAGCAGGAAAAAGCAAAAAATTTCAGAATTGCACCTTGCAATGCGGAGAAATTACTGTTTGTGCATTTACATTATTCATTGATTTTTGCCATTGAAAAACGTCCAGAAATGATTGAAGCTACTGACTGAATGAAAGGAGCTGGCATCTCACTCTCTTTGAATCTTCTTTATTATGCTAAGAGGAGCAGGAAAAAGCAAAAAATTTCAGAATTGCACCTTGCAATGCGGAGAAATTACAGTTTGTGCATTTACAATATTCATTGATTTTTGCCATTGAAAAACATCCAGAAATGATTGAAGCTACTGACTGAATGAAAGGAGCTGGCATCTCACTCTCTTTGAATCTTCTTTATCATGCTAAGAGGAGCAGGAAAAAGCAAAAAATTTCAGAATTGCACCTTGCAATGCGGAGAAATTACTGTTTGTGCATTTACAATATTCATTGATTTTTGCCATTGAAAAACATCATGTTATTCATATACCAGAAATGTTTGAAGCTACTGACTGAATGAAAGGAGCTGGCATCTCACTCTCTTTGAATCTTCTTTATCATGCTAAGAGGAGCAGGAAAAAGCAAAAAATTTCAGAATTGCACCTTGCAATGTGGAGAAATTACTGTTTGTGCATTTACAATATTCATTGATTTTTACCATTGAAAAACGTCCAGAAATGATTGAAGCTACTGACTGAATGAAAGTAGCTGGCATCTCACTCTCTTTGAATCTTCTTTATCATGCTAAGAGGAGCAGGAAAAAGCAAAAAATTTCAGACTTGCACCTTGCAATGCGGAGAAATTACTGTTTGTGCATTTACAATATTCATTGATTTTTGCCATTGAAAAACATCATGTTATTCATATACCAGAAATGTTTGAAGCTACTGACTGAATGAAAGGAGCTGGCATCTCACTCTCTTTGAATCTTCTTTATCATGCTAAGAGGAGCAGGAAAAAGCAAAAAATTTCAGAATTGCACCTTGCAATGCGGAGAAATTACTGTTTGTGCATTTACAATATTCATTGATTTTTGCCATTGAAAAACGCCCAGAAATGATTGAAGCTACTGACTGAATGAAAGGAGCTGGCATCTCACTCTCTTTGAATCTTGTTTATCATGCTAAGAGGAGCAGGAAAAAGCAAAAAATTTCAGAATTGCACCTTGCAATGCGGAGAAATTACTGTTTGTGCATTTACAATATTCATTGATTTTTGCCATTGAAAAACATCCAGAAATGATTGAAGCTACTGACTGAATGAAAGGAGCTGGCATCTCACTCTCTTTGAATCTTCTTTATCATGCTAAGAGGAGCAGGAAAAAGCAAAAAATTTCAGAATTGCACCTTGCAATGCGGAGAAATTACTGTTTGTGCATTTACAATATTCATTGATTTTTGCCATTGAAAAACATCATGTTATTCATATACCAGAAATGTTTGAAGCTACTGACTGAATGAAAGGAGCTGGCATCTCACTCTCTTTGAATCTTCTTTATCATGCTAAGAGGAGCAGGAAAAAGCAAAAAATTTCAGAATTGCACCTTGCAATGTGGAGAAATTACTGTTTGTGCATTTACAATATTCATTGATTTTTACCATTGAAAAACGTCCAGAAATGATTGAAGCTACTGACTGAATGAAAGTAGCTGGCATCTCACTCTCTTTGAATCTTCTTTATCATGCTAAGAGGAGCAGGAAAAAGCAAAAAATTTCAGACTTGCACCTTGCAATGCGGAGAAATTACTGTTTGTGCATTTACAATATTCAATGATTTTTGCCATTGAAAAACATCATGTTATTCATATACCAGAAATGTTTGAAGCTACTGACTGAATGAAAGGAGCTGGCATCTCACTCTCTTTGAATCTTCTTTATCATGCTAAGAGGAGCAGGAAAAAGCAAAAAATTTCAGAATTGCACCTTGCAATGCGGAGAAATTACTGTTTGTGCATTTACAATATTCATTGATTTTTGCCATTGAAAAACATCCAGAAATGATTGAAGCTACTGACTGAATGAAAGGAGCTGGCATCTCACTCTCTTTGAATCTTCTTTATCATGCTAAGAGGAGCAGGAAAAAGCAAAAAATTTCAGAATTGCACCTTGCAATGCGGAGAAATTACTGTTTGTGCATTTACAAAATTCATTGATTTTTGCCATTGAAAAACATCATGTTATTCATATACCAGAAATGTTTGAAGCTACTGACTGAATGAAAGGAGCTGACATCTCACTCTCTTTGAATCTTCTTTATCATGCTAAGAGGAGCAGGAAAAAGCAAAAAATTTCAGAATTGCACCTTGCAATGCGGAGAAATTACTGTTTGTGCATTTACAATATTCATTGATTTTTGCCATTGAAAAACATCCAGAAATGATTGAAGCTACTGACTGAATGAAAGGAGCTGGCATCTCACTCTCTTTGAATCTTCTTTATCATGCTAAGAGGAGCAGGAAAAAGCAAAAAATTTCAGAATTGCACCTTGCAATGCGGAGAAATTACTGTTTGTGCATTTACAATATTCATTGATTTTTGCCATTGAAAAACATCATGTTATTCATATACCAGAAATGTTTGAAGCTACTGACTGAATGAAAGGAGCTGGCATCTCACTCTCTTTGAATCTTCTTTATCATGCTAAGAGGAGCAGGAAAAAGCAAAAAATTTCAGAATTGCACCTTGCAATGCGGAGAAATTACTATTTGTGCATTTACAATATTCATTGATTTTTGCCATTGAAAAACATCATGTTATTCATATACCAGAAATGTTTGAAGCTACTGACTGAATGAAAGGAGCTGGCATCTCACTCTCTTTGAATCTTCTTTATCATGCTAAGAGGAGCAGGAAAAAGCAAAAAATTTCAGAATTGCACCTTGCAATGTGGAGAAATTACTGTTTGTGCATTTACAATATTCATTGATTTTTACCATTGAAAAAGGTCCAGAAATGATTGAAGCTACTGACTGAATGAAAGTAGCTGGCATCTCACTCTCTTTGAATCTTCTTTATCATGCTAAGAGGAGCAGGAAAAAGCAAAAAATTTCAGACTTGCACCTTGCAATGCGGAGAAATTACTGTTTGTGCATTTACAATATTCATTGATTTTTGCCATTGAAAAACATCATGTTATTCATATACCAGAAATGTTTGAAGCTACTGACTGAATGAAAGGAGCTGGCATCTCACTCTCTTTGAATCTTCTTTATCATGCTAAGAGGAGCAGGAAAAAGCAAAAAATTTCAGAATCGCACCTTGCAATGCGGAGAAATTACTGTTTGTGCACTTACAATTTTCATTGATTTTTGCCATTGAAAAACGTCCAGAAATGATTGAAGGTACTGACTGAATGAAAGGAGCTGGCATCTCACTCTCTTTGAATCTTCTTTATCATGCTAAGAGGAGCAGGAAAAAGCAAAAAATTTCAGAATTGCACCTTGCAATGCGGAGAAATTACTGTTTGTGCATTTACAATATTCATTGATTTTTGCCATTGAAAAACGTCCAGAAATGATTGAAGCTACTGACTGAATGAAAGGAGCTGGCATCTCACTCTCTTTGAATCTTCTTTATCATGCTAAGAGGAGCAGGAAAAAGCAAAAAATTTCAGAATTGCACCTTGCAATGCGGAGAAATTACAGTTTGTGCATTTACAATATTCATTGATTTTTGCCATTGAAAAACATCCAGAAATGATTGAAGCTACTGACTGAATGAAAGGAGCTGGCATCTCACTCTCTTTGAATCTTCTTTATCATGCTAAGAGGAGCAGGAAAAAGCAAAAAATTTCAGAATTGCACCTTGCAATGCGGAGAAATTACTGTTTGTGCATTTACAATATTCATTGATTTTTGCCATTGAAAAACATCATGTTATTCATATACCAGAAATGTTTGAAGCTACTGACTGAATGAAAGGAGCTGGCATCTCACTCTCTTTGAATCTTCTTTATCATGCTAAGAGGAGCAGGAAAAAGCAAAAAATTTCAGAATTGCACCTTGCAATGCGGAGAAATTACTGTTTGTGCATTTACAATATTCATTGATTTTTGCCATTGAAAAACATGTTATTCATATACCAGAAATGTTTGAAGCTACTGCCTGAATGAAAGGAGCTGGCACCTCACTCTCTTTGAATCTTTATCATGCTAAGAGGAGCGGGAAAAAGCAAAAAATTTCAGAATTGCACCTTGCAATGCGGAGAAATTACTGTTTGTGCATTTACAATATTCATTGATTTTTGCCATTGAAAAACGTCCAGAAATGATTGAAGGTACTGACTGAATGAAAGGAGCTGGCATCTCACTCTCTTTGAATCTTCTTTATCATGCTAAGAGGAGCAGGAAAAAGCAAAAAATTTCAGAATTGCACCTTGCAATGCGGAGAAATTACTGTTTGTGCATTTACAATATTCATTGATTTTTGCCATTGAAAAACGTCCAGAAATGATTGAAGCTACTGACTGAATGAAAGGAGCTGGCATCTCACTCTCTTTGAATCTTCTTTATTATGCTAAGAGGAGAAGGAAAAAGCAAAAAATTTCAGAATTGCACCTTGCAATGCGGAGAAATTACAGTTTGTGCATTTACAATATTCATTGATTTTTGCCATTGAAAAACATCCAGAAATGATTGAAGCTACTGACTGAATGAAAGGAGCTGGCATCTCACTCTCTTTGAATCTTCTTTATCATGCTAAGAGGAGCAGGAAAAAGCAAAAAATTTCAGAATTGCACCTTGCAATGCGGAGAAATTACTGTTTGTGCATTTACAATATTCATTGATTTTTGCCATTGAAAAACATCATGTTATTCATATACCAGAAATGTTTGAAGCTACTGACTGAATGAAAGGAGCTGGCATCTCACTCTCTTTGAATCTTCTTTATCATGCTAAGAGGAGCAGGAAAAAGCAAAAAATTTCAGAATTGCACCTTGCAATGTGGAGAAATTACTGTTTGTGCATTTACAATATTCATTGATTTTTACCATTGAAAAACGTCCAGAAATGATTGAAGCTACTGACTGAATGAAAGTAGCTGGCATCTCACTCTCTTTGAATCTTCTTTATCATGCTAAGAGGAGCAGGAAAAAGCAAAAAATTTCAGACTTGCACCTTGCAATGGGGAGAAATTACTGTTTGTGCATTTACAATATTCATTGATTTTTGCCATTGAAAAACATCATGTTATTCATATACCAGAAATGTTTGAAGCTACTGACTGAATGAAAGGAGCTGGCATCTCATTCTCTTTGAATCTTCTTTATCATGCTAAGAGGAGCAGGAAAAAGCAAAAAATTTCAGAATTGCACCTTGCAATGCGGAGAAATTACTGTTTGTGCATTTACAATATTCATTGATTTTTGCCATTGAAAAACGTCCAGAAATGATTGAAGCTACTGACTGAATGAAAGGAGCTGGCATCTCACTCTCTTTGAATCTTGTTTATCATGCTAAGAGGAGCAGGAAAAAGCAAAAAATTTCAGAATTGCACCTTGCAATGCGGAGAAATTACTGTTTGTGCATTTACAATATTCATTGATTTTTGCCATTGAAAAACATCCAGAAATGATTGAAGCTGCTGACTGAATGAAAGGAGCTGGCATCTCACTCTCTTTGAATCTTCTTTATCATGCTAAGAGGAGCAGGAAAAAGCAAAAAATTTCAGAATTGCACCTTGCAATGCGGAGAAATTACTGTTTGTGCATTTACAATATTCATTGATTTTTGCCATTGAAAAACATCATGTTATTCATATACCAGAAATGTTTGAAGCTACTGACTGAATGAAAGGAGCTGGCATCTCACTCTCTTTGAATCTTCTTTATCATGCTAAGAGGAGCAGGAAAAAGCAAAAAATTTCAGAATTGCACCTTGCAATGCGGAGAAATTACTGTTTGTGCATTTACAATATTCATTGATTTTTGCCATTGAAAAACGTCCAGAAATGATTGAAGCTACTGACTGAATGAAAGGAGCTGGCATCTCACTCTCTTTGAATCTTGTTTATCATGCTAAGAGGAGCAGGAAAAAGCAAAAAATTTCAGAATTGCACCTTGCAATGCGGAGAAATTACTGTTTGTGCATTTACAATATTCATTGATTTTTGCCATTGAAAAACATCCAGAAATGATTGAAGCTACTGACTGAATGAAAGGAGCTGGCATCTCACTCTCTTTGAATCTTCTTTATCATGCTAAGAGGAGCAGGAAAAAGCAAAAAATTTCAGAATTGCACCTTGCAATGCGGAGAAATTACTCTTTGTGCATTTACAATATTCATTGATTTTTGCCATTGAAAAACATCATGTTATTCATATACCAGAAATGATTGAAGCTACTGACTGAATGAAAGGAGCTGGCATCTCACTCTCTTTGAATCTTCTTTATCATGCTAAGAGGAGCAGGAAAAAGTAAAAAAATTTCAGAATTGCACTATGCAATGCGGAGAAATTACTGTTTGTGCATTTATAATATTCAATGATTTTTGCCATTGAAAAACGTCCAGAAATGATTGAAGCTACTGACTGAACGAAAGGAGCTGGCATCTCACTCTCTTTGAATCTTCTTTATCATGCTAAGAGGAGCAGGAAAAAGCAAAAAATTTCAGAATTGCACCTTGCAATGCGGAGAAATTACTGTTTGTGCATTTACAATATTCATTGATTTTTGCCATTGAAAAACATCATGTTATTCATATACCAGAAATGTTTGAAGCTACTGACTGAATGAAAGGAGCTGGCATCTCACTCTCTTTGAATCTTCTTTATCATGCTAAGTGGAGCAGGAAAAAGCAAAAAATTTCAGAATTGCAACTTGCAATGCGGAGAAATTACTGTTTGTGCATTTACAATATTCATTGATTTTTGCCATTGAAAAACGTCCAGAAATGATTGAAGCTACTGACTGAATGAAAGGAGCTGGCATCTCACTCTCTTTGAATCTTCTTTATCATGCTAAGAGGAGCAGGTAAAAGCAAAAAATTTCAGAATTGCACCTTGCAATGCGGAGAAATTACTGTTTGTGCATTTACAATATTCATTGATTTTTGCCATTGAAAAACGTCCAGAAATGATTGAAGCTACTGACTGAATGAAAGGAGCTGGCATCTCACTCTCTTTGAATCATGTTTATCATGCTAAGAGGAGCAGGAAAAAGCAAAAAATTTCAGAATTGCACCTTGCAATGCGGAGAAATTACTGTTTATGCATTTACAATATTCATTGATTTTTGCCATTGAAAAACGTCCAGAAATTATTGAAGCTACTGACTGAATGAAAGGAGCTGGCATCTCACTCTCTTTGAATCTTCTTTATCATGCTAAGAGGAGCAGGAAAAAGCAAAAAATTTCAGAATTGCACCTTGCAATGCGGAGAAATTATTGTTTGTGCATTTACAATATTCATTGATTTTTGCCATTGAAAAACATCATGTTATTCATATACCAGAAATGATTGAAGCTACTGACTGAATGAAAGGAGCTGGCATCTCACTCTCTTTGAATCTTCTTTATCATGCTAAGAGGAGCAGGAAAAAGCAAAAAATTTCAGAATTGCACCTTGCAATGCGGAGAAATTACTGTTTGTGCATTTACAATATTCATTGATTTTTGCCACTGAAAAACATCATGTTATTCATATACCAGAAATGTTTGAAGCTACTGACTGAATGAAAGGAGCTGGCATCTCACTCTCTTTGAATCTTCTTTATCATGCTAAGAGGAGCAGGAAAAAGCAAAAAATTTCAGAATTGCACCTTGCAATGCGGAGAAATTACTGTTTGTGCATTTACAATATTCATTGATTTTTACCATTGAAAAACGTCCAGAAATGATTGAGGCTACTGACTGAACGAAAGGAGCTGGCATCTCACTCTCTTTGAATGTTCTTTAACATGCTAAGAGGAGCAGGAAAAAGCAAAAAATTTCAGAATTGCACCTTGCAATGCGGAGAAATTACTGTTTGTGCATTTACAATATTCATTGATTTTTGCCATTGAAAAACATCATGTTATTCATATACCAGAAATGTTTGAAGCTACTGACTGAATGAAAGGAGCTGGCATCTCACTCTCTTTGAATCTTCTTTATCATGCTAAGAGGAGCAGGAAAAAACAAAAAATTTCAGAATTGCACCTTGCAATGCGGAGAAATTACTGTTTGTGCATTTACAATATTCATTGATTTTTGCCATTGAAAAACATCATGTTATTCATATACCAGAAATGTTTGAAGCTACTGACTGAATGAAAGGAGCTGGCATCTCACTCTCTTTGAATCTTCTTTATCATGCTAAGAGGAGCAGGAAAAAGCAAAAAATTTCAGAATTGCACCTTGCAATGCGGAGAAATTACAGTTTGTGCATTTACAATATTCATTGATTTTTGCCATTGAAAAACGTCCAGAAATGATTGAAGCTACTGACTGAATGAAAGGAGCTGGCATCTCACTCTCTTTGAATCTTCTTTATCATGCTAAGAGGAGCAGGAAAAAGCAAAAAATTTCAGAATTGCACCTTGCAATGCGGAGAAATTACTGTTTGTGCATTTACAATATTCATTGATTTTTGCCATTGAAAAACGTCCAGAAATGATTGAAGCTACTGACTGAATGAAAGGAGCTGGCATCTCACTCTCTTTGAATCTTCTTTATCATGCTAAGAGGAGCAGGAAAAAGCAAAAAATTTCATAATTGCTCCTTGCAATGCGGAGAAATTACTGTTTGTGCATTTACAACATTCATTGATTTTTGCCATTGAAAAACATGTTATTCATATACCAGAAATGTTTGAAGCTACTGACTGAATGAAAGGAGCTGGCACCTCACTCTCTTTGAATCTTCTTTATCATGCTAAGAGGAGCAGGAAAAAGCAAAAAATTTCAGAATTGCACCTTGCAATGCGGAGAAATTACTGTTTGTGCATTTACAATATTCATTGATTTTTGCCATTGAAAAACGTCCAGAAATGATTGAAGCTACTGACTGAATGAAAGGAGCTGGCATCTCACTCTCTTTGAATCTTCTTTATCATGCTAAGAGGAGCAGGAAAAAGCAAAAAATTTCAGAATTGCACCTTGCAATGCGGAGAAATTACTGTTTGTGCATTTACAATATTCATTGATTTTTACCATTGAAAAACGTCCAGAAATGATTGAAGCTACTGACTGAATGAAAGTAGCTGGCATCTCACTCTCTTTGAATCTTCTTTATCATGCTAAGAGGAGCAGGAAAAAGCAAAAAATTTCAGACTTGCACCTTGCAATGCGGAGAAATTACTGTTTGTGCATTTACAATATTCATTGATTTTTGCCATTGAAAAACATCATGTTATTCATATACCAGAAATGTTTGAAGCTACTGACTGAATGAAAGGAGCTGGCATCTCACTCTCTTTGAATCTTCTTTATCATGCTAAGAGGAGCAGGAAAAAGCAAAAAATTTCAGAATTGCACCTTGCAATGCGGAGAAATTACTGTTTGTGCATTTACAATATTCATTGATTTTTGCCATTGAAAAACGTCCAGAAATGATTGAAGCTACTGACTGAATGAAAGGAGCTGGCATCTCACTCTCTTTGAATCTTCTTTATCATGCTAAGAGGAGCAGGAAAAAGCAAAAAATTTCAGAATTGCACCTTACAATGCGGAGAAATTACAGTTTGTGCATTTACAATATTCATTGATTTTTGCCATTGAAAAACGTCCAGAAATGATTGAAGCTACTGACTGAATGAAAGGAGCTGGCATCTCACTCTCTTTGAATCTTCTTTATCATGCTAAGAGGAGCAGGAAAAAGCAAAAAATTTCAGAATTGCACCTTGCAATGCGGAGAAATTACTGTTTGTGCATTTACAATATTCATTGATTTTTGCCATTGAAAAACGTCCAGAAATGATTGAAGCTACTGACTGAATGAAAGGAGCTGGCATCTCACTCTCTTTGAATCTTCTTTATCATGCTAAGAGGAGCAGGAAAAAGCAAAAAATTTCAGAATTGCACCTTGCAATGCGGAGAAATTACTGTTTGTGCATTTACAATATTCATTGATTTTTGCCATTGAAAAACATCATGTTATTCATATACCAGAAATGTTTGAAGCTACTGACTGAATGAAAGGAGCTGGCATCTCACTCTCTTTGAATCTTCTTTATCATGCTAAGAGGAGCAGGAAAAAGCAAAAAATTTCAGAATTGCACCTTGCAATGCGGAGAAATTACTGTTTGTGCAATTACAATATTCATTGATTTTTGCCATTGAAAAACGTCCAGAAATGATTGAAGCTACTGACTGAATGAAAGGAGCTGGCATCTCACTCTCTATGAATCTTCTTTATCATGCTAAGAGGAGCAGGAAAAGCAAAAAATTTCAGAATTGCACCTTGCAATGCGAAGAAATTACAGTTTGTGCATTTACAATATTCATTGACTTTTGCCATTGAAAAACATCCAGAAATGATTGAAGCTACTGACTGAATGAAAGGAGCTGGCATCTCACTCTCTTTGAATCTTCTTTATCATGCTAAGAGGAGCAGGAAAAAGCAAAAAATTTCAGAATTGCACCTTGCAATGCGGAGAAATTACTGTTTGTGCATTTACAATATTCATTGATTTTTGCCATTGAAAAACGTCCAGAAATGATTGAAGCTACTGACTGAATGAAAGGAGCTGGCATCTCACTCTCTTTGAATCTTCTTTATCATGCTAAGAGGAGCAGGAAAAAGCAAAAAATTTCAGAATTGCGCCTTGCAATGCGGAGAAATTACTGTTTGTGCATTTACAAAATTCATTGATTTTTGCCATTGAAAAACATCATGTTATTCATTTACCAGAAATGATTGAAGCTACTGACTGAATGAAAGGAGCTGGCATCTCACTCTCTTTGAATCTTCTTTATCATGCTAAGAGGAGCAGGAAAAAGCAAAACATTTCAGAATTGCACCTTGCAATGCGAAGAAATTACTGTTTGTGCATTTACAATATTCATTGATTTTTGCCATTGAAAAACGTCCAGAAATGATTGAAGCTACTGACTGAATGAAAGGAGCTGGCATCTCACTCTCTTTGAATCTTCTTTATCATGCTAAGAGGAGCAGGAAAAAGCAAAAAATTTCAGAATTGCACCTTGCAATGCGGAGAAATTACTGTTTGTGCATTTACAATATTCATTGATTTTTACCATTGAAAAACATCCAGAAATGATTGAAGCTACTGACTGAATGAAAGTAGCTGGCATCTCACTCTCTTTGAATCTTCTTTATCATGCTAAGAGGAGCAGGAAAAAGCAAAAAATTTCAGACTTGCACCTTGCAATGCGGAGAAATTACTGTTTGTGCATTTACAATATTCATTGATTTTTGCCATTGAAAAACATCATGTTATTCATATACCAGAAATGTTTGAAGCTACTGACTGAATGAAAGGAGCTGGCATCTCACTCTCTTTGAATCTTCTTTATCATGCTAAGAGGAGCAGGAAAAAGCAAAAAATTTCAGAATTGCACCTTGCAATGCGGAGAAATTACTGTTTGTGCATTTACAATATTCATTGATTTTTGCCATTGAAAAACATCATGTTATTCATATACCAGAAATGTTTGAAGCTACTGACTGAATGAAAGGAGCTGGCATCTCACTCTCTTTGAATCTTCTTTATCATGCTAAGAGGAGCAGGAAAAAGCAAAAAATTTCAGAATTGCACCTTGCAATGCGGAGAAATTACTGTTTGTGCATTTACAATATTCATTGATTTTTGCCATTGAAAAACGTCCAGAAATGATTGAAGCTACTGACTGAATGAAAGGAGCTGGCATCTCACTCTCTTTGAATCTTCTTTATCATGCTAAGAGGAGCAGGAAAAAGCAAAAAATTTCAGAATTGCACCTTACAATGCGGAGAAATTACAGTTTGTGCATTTACAATATTCATTGATTTTTGCCATTGAAAAACGTCCAGAAATGATTGAAGCTACTGACTGAATGAAAGGAGCTGGCATCTCACTCTCTTTGAATCTTCTTTATCATGCTAAGAGGAGCAGGAAAAAGCAAAAAATTTCAGAATTGCACCTTGCAATGCGGAGAAATTACTGTTTGTGCATTTACAATATTCATTGATTTTTGCCATTGAAAAACGTCCAGAAATGATTGAAGCTACTGACTGAATGAAAGGAGCTGGCATCTCACTCTCTTTGAATTTTCTTTATCATGCTAAGAGGAGCAGGAAAAAGCAAAAAATTTCAGAATTGCACCTTGCAATGCGGAGAAATTACTGTTTGTGCATTTACAATATTCATTGATTTTTGCCATTGAAAAACATGTTATTCATATACCAGAAATGTTTGAAGCTACTGACTGAATGAAAGGAGCTGGCACCTCACTCTCTTTGAATCTTCTTTATCATGCTAAGAGGAGCAGGATAAAGCAAAAAATTTCAGAATTGCACCTTGCAATGCGGAGAAATTACTGTTTGTGCATTTACAATATTCATTGATTTTTGCCATTGAAAAACGTCCAGAAATGATTGAAGCTACTGACTGAATGAAAGGAGCTGGCATCTCACTCTCTTTGAATCTTCTTTATCATGCTAAGAGGAGCTGGAAAAAGCAAAAAATTTCAGAATTGCACCTTGCAATGCCGAGAAATTACTGTTTGTGCATTTACAATATTCATTAATTTTTGCCATTGAAAAACATCATGTTATTCATATACCAGAAATGTTTGAAGCTACTGACTGAATGAAAGGAGCTGGCATCTCACTCTCTTTGAATCTTCTTTATCATGCTAAGAGGAGCAGGAAAAAGCAAAAAATTTCAGAATTGCACCTTGCAATGCGGAGAAATTACTGTTTGTGCATTTACAATATTCATTGATTTTTGCCATTGAAAAACGTCCAGAAATGATTGAAGCTACTGACTGAATGAAAGGAGCTGGCATCTCACTCTCTTTGAATCTTCTTTATCATGCTAAGAGGAGCAGGAAAAAGCAAAAAATTTCAGAATTGCACCTTGCAATGCGGAGAAATTACAGTTTGTGCATTTACAATATTCATTGATTTTTGCCATTGAAAAACGTCCAGAAATGATTGAAGCTACTGACTGAATGAAAGGAGCTGGCATCTCACTCTCTTTGAATCTTCTTTATCATGCTAAGAGGAGCAGGAAAAAGCAAAAAATTTCAGAATTGCTCCTTGCAATGCGGAGAAATTACTGTTTGTGCATTTACAATATTCATTGATTTTTGCCATTGAAAAACATGTTATTCATATACCAGAAATGTTTGAAGCTACTGACTGAATGAAAGGAGCTGGCACCTCACTCTCTTTGAATCTTCTTTATCATGCTAAGAGGAGCAGGAAAAAGCAAAAAATTTCAGAATTGCACCTTGCAATGCGGAGAAATTACTGTTTGTGCATTTACAATATTCATTGATTTTTGCCATTGAAAAACGTCCAGAAATGATTGAAGCTACTGACTGAATGAAAGGAGCTGGCATCTCACTCTCTTTGAATCTTCTTTATCATGCTAAGAGGAGCAGGAAAAAGCAAAAAATTTCAGAATTGCACCTTGCAATGCGGAGAAATTACTGTTTGTGCATTTACAATATTCATTGATTTTTGCCATTGAAAAACATCATGTTATTCATATACCAGAAATGATTGAAGCTACTGACTGAATGAAAGGAGCTGGCATCTCACTCTCTTTGAATCTTCTTTATCATGCTAAGAGGAGCAGGAAAATGTAAAAAATTTCAGAATTGCACCTTGCAATGCGGAGAAATTACTGTTTGTGCATTTACAATATTCAATGATTTTTGCCATTGAAAAACGTCCAGAAATGATTGAAGCTACTGACTGAACGAAAGGAGCTGGCATCTCACTCTCTTTGAATCTTCTTTATCATGCTAAGAGGAGCAGGAAAAAGCAAAAAATTTCAGAATTGCACCTTGCAATGCGGAGAAATTACTGTTTGTGCATTTACAATATTCATTGATTTTTGCCATTGAAAAACATCATGTTATTCATATACCAGAAATGTTTGAAGCTACTGACTGAATGAAAGGAGCTGGCATCTCACTCTCTTTGAATCTTCTTTATCATGCTAAGAGGAGCAGGAAAAAGCAAAAAATTTCAGAATTGCACCTTGCAATGCGGAGAAATTTCTGTCTGTGCATTTACAATATTCATTGATTTTTGCCATTGAAAAACGTCCAGAAATGATTGAAGCTACTGACTGAATGAAAGGAGCTGGCATCTCACTCTCTTTGAATCTTCTTTATCATGCTAAGGGGAGCAGGAAAAAGCAAAAAATTTCAGAATTGCACCTTGCAATGCGGAGAAATTACTGTTTGTGCATTTACAATATTCATTGATTTTTGCCATTGAAAAACGTCCAGAAATGATTGAAGCTACTGACTGAATGAAAGGAGCTGGCATCTCACTCTCTTTGAATCTTCTTTATCATGCTAAGAGGAGCAGGAAAAAGCAAAAAATTTCAGAATTGCACCTTACAATGCGGAGAAATTACAGTTTGTGCATTTACAATATTCATTGATTTTTGCCATTGAAAAACGTCCAGAAATGATTGAAGCTACTGACTGAATGAAAGGAGCTGGCATCTCACTCTCTTTGAATCTTCTTTATCATGCTAAGAGGAGCAGGAAAAAGCAAAAAATTTCAGAATTGCACCTTGCAATGCGGAGAAATTACTGTTTGTGCATTTACAATATTCATTGATTTTTGCCATTGAAAAACGTCCAGAAATGATTGAAGCTACTGACTGAATGAAAGGAGCTGGCATCTCACTCTCTTTGAATTTTCTTTATCATGCTAAGAGGAGCAGGAAAAAGCAAAAAATTTCAAAATTGCACCTTGCAATGCGGAGAAATTACAGTTTGTGCATTTACAATATTCATTGATTTTTGCCATTGAAAAACATGTTATTCATATACCAGAAATGTTTGAAGCTACTGACTGAATGAAAGGAGCTGGAACCTCACTCTCGTTGAATCTTCTTTATCATGCTAAGAGGAGCAGGAAAAAGCAAAAAATTTCAGAATTGCACCTTGCAATGCGGAGAAATTACTGTTTGTGCATTTACAATATTCATTGATTTTTGCCATTGAAAAACGTCCAGAAATGATTGAAGCTACTGACTGAATGAAAGGAGCTGGCATCTCACTCTCTTTGAATCTTCTTTATCATGCTAAGAGGAGCAGGAAAAAGCAAAAAATTTCAGAATTGCACCTTGCAATGCGGAGAAATTACTGTTTGTGCATTTACAATATTCATTGATTTTTGCCATTGAAAAACATCATGTTATTCATATACCAGAAATGTTTGAAGCTACTGATTGAATGAAAGGAGCTGGCATCTCACTCTCTTTGAATCTTCTTTATCATGCTAAGAGGAGCAGGAAAAAGCAAAAAATTTCAGAATTGCACCTTGCAATGCGGAGAAATTACTGTTTGTGCATTTACAATATTCATTGATTTTTGCCATTGAAAAACGTCCAGAAATGATTGAAGCTACTGACTGAATGAAAAGAGCTGGCATCTCACTCTCTTTGAATCTTCTTTATCATGCTAAGAGGAGCAGGAAAAAGCAAAAAATTTCAGAATTGCACCTTGCAATGCGGAGAAATTACAGTTTGTGCATTTACAATATTCATTGATTTTTGCCATTGAAAAACGTCCAGAAATGATTGAAGCTACTGACTGAATGAAAGGAGCTGGCATCTCACTCTCTTTGAATCTTCTTTATCATGCTAACAGGAGCAGGAAAAAGCAAAAAATTTCAGAATTGCTCCTTGCAATGCGGAGAAATTACTGTTTGTGCATTTACAATATTCATTGATTTTTGCCATTGAAAAACATGTTATTCATATACCAGAAATGTTTGAAGCTACTGACTGAATGAAAGGAGCTGGCACCTCACTCTCTTTGAATCTTCTTTATCATGCTAAGAGGAGCAGGAAAAAGCAAAAATTTCAGAATTGCACCTTGCAATGCGGAGAAATTACTGTTTGTGCATTTACAATATTCATTGATTTTTGCCATTGAAAAACGTCCAGAAATGATTGAAGCTACTGACTGAATGAAAGGAGCTGGCATCTCACTCTCTTTGAATCTTCTTTATCATGCTAAGAGGAGCAGGAAAAAGCAAAAAATTTCAGAATTGCACCTTGCAATGCGGAGAAATTACTGTTTGTGCATTTACAATATTCATTGATTTTTGCCATTGAAAAACGTCCAGAAATGATTGAAGCTACTGACTGAATGAAAGGAGCTGGCATCTCACTCTCTTTGAATCTTCTTTATCATGCTAAGAGGAGCAGGAAAAAGCAAAAAATTTCAGAATTGCACCTTGCAATGAAGGGAAATAACTGTTTGTGCATTTACAATATTCATTGATTTTTGCCATTGAAAAACGTTATTCATATACCAGAAATGTTTGAAGCTACTGACTGAATGAAAGGAGCTGGCATCTCACTCTCTTTGAATCTTCTTTATCATGCTAAGAGGAGCAGGAATAAGCAAAAAATTTCAGAATTGCACCTTGCAATGCGGAAAAATTACTGTTTGTGCATTTACAATATTCATTGATTTTTGCCATTGAAAAACGTCCAGAAATGATTGAAGCTACTGACTGAATGAAAGGAGCTGGCATCTCACTCTCTTTGAATCTTCTTTATCATGCTAAGAGGAGCAGGAAAAAGCAAAAAATTTCAGAATTGCACCTTGCAATGCGGAGAAATTACTGTTTGTGCATTTACAATATTCATTGATTTTTGCCATTGAAAAACGTCCAGAAATGATTGAAGCTACTGACTGATTGAAAGGAGCTGGCATCTCACTCTCTTTGAATCTTCTTTATCATGCTAAGAGGAGCAGGAAAAAGCAAAAAATTTCAGAATTGCGCCTTGCAATGCGGAGAAATTACTGTTTGTGCATTTACAAAATTCATTGATTTTTGCCATTGAAAAACATCATGTTATTCATTTACCAGAAATGATTGAAGCTACTGACTGAATGTAAGGAGCTGGCATCTCACTCTCTTTGAATCTTCTTTATCATGCTAAGAGGAGCAGGAAAAAGCAAAAAATTTCAGAATTGCACCTTGCAATGCGGAGAAATTACTGTTTGTGCATTTACAATATTCATTGATTTTTGCCATTGAAAAACGTCCAGAAATGATTGAAGCTACTGACTGAATGAAAGGAGCTGGCATCTCACTCTCTTTGAATCTTCTTTATCATGCTAAGAGGAGCAGGAAAAAGCAAAAAATTTCAGAATTGCACCTTGCAATGCGGAGAAATTACTGTTTGTGCATTTACAATATTCATTGATTTTTGCCATTGAAAAACATCATGTTATTCATATACCAGAAATGTTTGAAGCTACTGATTGAATGAAAGGAGCTGGCATCTCACTCTCTTTGAATCTTCTTTATCATGCTAAGAGGAGCAGGAAAAAGCAAAAAATTTCAGAATTGCACCTTGCAATGCGGAGAAATTACTGTTTGTGCATTTACAATATTCATTGATTTTTGCCATTGAAAAACGTCCAGAAATGATTGAAGCTACTGACTGAATGAAAAGAGCTGGCATCTCACTCTCTTTGAATCTTCTTTATCATGCTAAGAGGAGCAGGAAAAAGCAAAAAATTTCAGAATTGCACCTTGCAATGCGGAGAAATTACAGTTTGTGCATTTACAATATTCATTGATTTTTGCCATTGAAAAACGTCCAGAAATGATTGAAGCTACTGACTGAATGAAAGGAGCTGGCATCTCACTCTCTTTGAATCTTCTGTATCATGCTAACAGGAGCAGGAAAAAGCAAAAAATTTCAGAATTGCTCCTTGCAATGCGGAGAAATTACTGTTTGTGCATTTACAATATTCATTGATTTTTGCCATTGAAAAACATGTTATTCATATACCAGAAATGTTTGAAGCTACTGACTGAATGAAAGGAGCTGGCACCTCACTCTCTTTGAATCTTCTTTATCATGCTAAGAGGAGCAGGAAAAAGCAAAAATTTCAGAATTGCACCTTGCAATGCGGAGAAATTACTGTTTGTGCATTTACAATATTCATTGATTTTTGCCATTGAAAAACGTCCAGAAATGATTGAAGCTACTGACTGAATGAAAGGAGCTGGCATCTCACTCTCTTTGAATCTTCTTTATCATGCTAAGAGGAGCAGGAAAAAGCAAAAAATTTCAGAATTGCACCTTGCAATGCGGAGAAATTACTGTTTGTGCATTTACAATATTCATTGATTTTTGCCATTGAAAAACGTCCAGAAATGATTGAAGCTACTGACTGAATGAAAGGAGCTGGCATCTCACTCTCTTTGAATCTTCTTTATCATGCTAAGAGGAGCAGGAAAAAGCAAAAAATTTCAGAATTGCACCTTGCAATGAAGGGAAATAACTGTTTGTGCATTTACAATATTCATTGATTTTTGCCATTGAAAAACGTTATTCATATACCAGAAATGTTTGAAGCTACTGACTGAATGAAAGGAGCTGGCATCTCACTCTCTTTGAATCTTCTTTATCATGCTAAGAGGAGCAGGAATAAGCAAAAAATTTCAGAATTGCACCTTGCAATGCGGAAAAATTACTGTTTGTGCATTTACAATATTCATTGATTTTTGCCATTGAAAAACGTCCAGAAATGATTGAAGCTACTGACTGAATGAAAGGAGCTGGCATCTCACTCTCTTTGAATCTTCTTTATCATGCTAAGAGGAGCAGGAAAAAGCAAAAAATTTCAGAATTGCACCTTGCAATGCGGAGAAATTACTGTTTGTGCATTTACAATATTCATTGATTTTTGCCATTGAAAAACGTCCAGAAATGATTGAAGCTACTGACTGATTGAAAGGAGCTGGCATCTCACTCTCTTTGAATCTTCTTTATCATGCTAAGAGGAGCAGGAAAAAGCAAAAAATTTCAGAATTGCGCCTTGCAATGCGGAGAAATTACTGTTTGTGCATTTACAAAATTCATTGATTTTTGCCATTGAAAAACATCATGTTATTCATTTACCAGAAATGATTGAAGCTACTGACTGAATGTAAGGAGCTGGCATCTCACTCTCTTTGAATCTTCTTTATCATGCTAAGAGGAGCAGGAAAAAGCAAAAAATTTCAGAATTGCACCTTGCAATGCGGAGAAATTACTGTTTGTGCATTTACAATATTCATTGATTTTTGCCATTGAAAAACGTCCAGAAATGATTGAAGCTACTGACTGAATGAAAGGAGCTGGCATCTCACTCTCTTTGAATCTTCTTTATCATGCTAAGAGGAGCAGGAAAAAGCAAAAAATTTCAGAATTGCACCTTGCAATGCGGAGAAATTACTGTTTGTGCATTTACAATATTCATTGATTTTTGCCATTGAAAAACATCATGTTATTCATATACCAGAAATGTTTGAAGCTACTGATTGAATGAAAGGAGCTGGCATCTCACTCTCTTTGAATCTTCTTTATCATGCTAAGAGGAGCAGGAAAAAGCAAAAAATTTCAGAATTGCACCTTGCAATGCGGAGAAATTACTGTTTGTGCATTTACAATATTCATTGATTTTTGCCATTGAAAAACGTCCAGAAATGATTGAAGCTACTGACTGAATGAAAAGAGCTGGCATCTCACTCTCTTTGAATCTTCTTTATCATGCTAAGAGGAGCAGGAAAAAGCAAAAAATTTCAGAATTGCACCTTGCAATGCGGAGAAATTACAGTTTGTGCATTTACAATATTCATTGATTTTTGCCATTGAAAAACGTCCAGAAATGATTGAAGCTACTGACTGAATGAAAGGAGCTGGCATCTCACTCTCTTTGAATCTTCTTTATCATGCTAAGAGGAGCAGGAAAAAGCAAAAAATTTCAGAATTGCTCCTTGCAATGCGGAGAAATTACTGTTTGTGCATTTACAATATTCATTGATTTTTGCCACTGAAAAACATGTTATTCATATACCAGAAATGTTTGAAGCTACTGACTGAATGAAAGGAGCTGGCACCTCACTCTCTTTGAATCTTCTTTATCATGCTAAGAGGAGCAGGAAAAAGCAAAAATTTCAGAATTGCACCTTGCAATGCGGAGAAATTACTGTTTGTGCATTTACAATATTCATTGATTTTTGCCATTGAAAACCGTCCAGAAATGATTGAAGCTACTGACTGAATGAAAGGAGCTGGCATCTCACTCTCTTTGAATCTTCTTTATCATGCTAAGAGGAGCAGGAAAAAGCAAAAAATTTCAGAATTGCACCTTGCAATGCGGAGAAATTACTGTTTGTGCATTTACAATATTCATTGATTTTTGCCATTGAAAAACGTCCAGAAATGATTGAAGCTACTGACTGAATGAAAGGAGCTGGCATCTCACTCTCTTTGAATCTTCTTTATCATGCTAAGAGGAGCAGGAAAAAGCAAAAAATTTCAGAATTGCACCTTGCAATGCGGAGAAATTACTGTTTGTGCATTTACAATATTCATTGATTTTTGCCATTGAAAAACGTCCAGAAATGATTGAAGCTACTGACTGAATGAAAGGAGCTGGCATCTCACTCTCTTTGAATCTTCTTTATCATGCTAAGAGGAGCAGGAAAAAGCAAAAAATTTCAGAATTGCACCTTGCAATGCGGAGAAATAACTGTTTGTGCATTTACAATATTCATTGATTTTTGCCATTGAAAAACGTTATTCATATACCAGAAATGTTTGAAGCTACTGACTGAATGAAAGGAGCTGGCACCTCACTCTCTTTGAATCTTCTTTATCATGCTAAGAGGAGCAGGAATAAGCAAAAAATTTCAGAATTGCACCTTGCAATGCGGAAAAATTACTGTTTGTGCATTTACAATATTCATTGATTTTTGCCATTGAAAAACGTCCAGAAATGATTGAAGCTACTGACTGATTGAAAGGAGCTGGCATCTCACTCTCTTTGAATCTTCTTTATCATGCTAAGAGGAGCAGGAAAAAGCAAAAAATTTCAGAATTGCACCTTGCAATGCGGAGAAATTACTGTTTGTGCATTTACAAAATTCATTGATTTTTGCCATTGAAAAACATCATGTTATTCATTTACCAGAAATGATTGAAGCTACTGACTGAATGTAAGGAGCTGGCATCTCACTCTCTTTGAATCTTCTTTATCATGCTAAGAGGAGCAGGAAAAAGCAAAAAATTTCAGAATTGCACCTTGCAATGCGGAGAAATTACTGTTTGTGCATTTACAATATTCGTTGATTTTTGCCATTGAAAAACGTCCAGAAATGATTGAAGCTACTGACTGAATGAAAGGAGCTGGCATCTCACTCTCTTTGAATCTTCTTTATCATGCTAAGAGGAGCAGGAAAAAGCAAAAAATTTCAGAATTGCACCTTGCAATGCGGAGAAATTACTGTTTGTGCATTTACAATATTCATTGATTTTTGCCATTGAAAAACATCATGTTATTCATATACCAGAAATGATTGAAGCTACTGACTGAATGAAAGGAGCTGGCATCTCACTCTCTTTGAATCTTCTTTATCATGCTAAGAGGAGCAGGAAAAAGTAAAAAATTTCAGAATTGCACCTTGCAATGCGGAGAAATTACTGTTTGTGCATTTACAATATTCAATGATTTTTGCCATTGAAAAACGTCCAGAAAT
This sequence comes from Phyllobates terribilis, assembly GCF_046119375.1. Classification (NCBI taxonomy): domain Eukaryota; kingdom Metazoa; phylum Chordata; class Amphibia; order Anura; family Dendrobatidae; genus Phyllobates; species Phyllobates terribilis. The sequence continues at coordinate 53,224 of NW_027365034.1, read as the reverse complement.
GATTGAAGCTACTGACTGAACGAAAGGAGCTGGCGTCTCACTCTCTTTGAATCTTCTTTATCATGCTAAGAGGAGCAGGAAAAAGCAAAAAAATTCAGAATTGCACCTTGCAATGCGGAGAAATTACTGTTTGTGCATTTACAATATTCATTGATTTTTGCCATTGAAAAACATCATGTTATTCATATACCAGAAATGTTTGAAGCTACTGACTGAATGAAAGGAGCTGGCATCTCACTCTCTTTGAATCTTTTTTATCATGCTAAGAGGAGCAGGAAAAAGCAAAAAATTTCAGAATTGCACCTTGCAATGCGGAGAAATTACTGTTTGTGCATTTACAATATTCATTGATTTTTGCCATTGAAAAACGTCCAGAAATGATTGAAGCTACTGACTGAATGAAAGGAGCTGGCATCTCACTCTCTTTGAATCTTCTTTATCATGCTAAGAGGAGCAGGAAAAAGCAAAAAATTTCAGAATTGCACCTTGCAATGCGGAGAAATTACTGTTTGTGCATTTACAATATTCATTGATTTTTGCCATTGAAAAACGTCCAGAAATGATTGAAGCTACTGACTGAATGAAAGGAGCTGGCATCTCACTCTCTTTGAATCTTCTTTATCATGCTAAGAGGAGCAGGAAAAAGCAAAAAATTTCAGAATTGCACCTTGCAATGCGGAGAAATTACTGTTTGTGCATTTACAATATTCATTGATTTTTGCCATTGAAAAACATCATGTTATTCATATACCAGAAATGATTGAAGCTACTGACTGAATGAAAGGAGCTGGCATCTCACTCTCTTTGAATCTTCTTTATCATGCTAAGAGGAGCAGGAAAAAGCAAAAAATTTCAGAATTGCACCTTGCAATGCGGAGAAATTACTGTTTGTGCATTTACAATATTCATTGATTTTTGCAATTGAAAAACGTCCAGAAATGATTGAAGCTACTGACTGAATGAAAGGAGCTGGCTTCTCACTCTCTTTGAATCTTCTTTATCATGCTAAGAGGAGCAGGAAAAAGCAAAAAATTTCAGAATTGCACCTTGCAATGCGGAGAAATTACTGTTTGTGCATTTACAATATTCATTGATTTTTGCCATTGAAAAACGTCCAGAAATGATTGAAGCTACTGACTGAATGAAAGGAGCTGGCATCTCACTCTCTTTGAATCTTGTTTATCATGCTAAGAGGAGCAGGAAAAAGCAAAAAATTTCAGAATTGCACCTTGCAATGCGGAGAAATTACTGTTTGTGCATTTAGAATATTCATTGATTTTTGCCATTGAAAAACGTCCAGAAATGATTGAAGCTACTGACTGAATGAAAGGAGCTGGCATCTCACTCTCTTTGAATCTTCTTTATCATGCTAAGAGGAGCAGGAAAAAGCAAAAAATCTCAGAATTGCACCTTGCAATGCTGAGAAATTACTGTTTGTGCATTTACAATATTCATTGATTTTTGCCATTGAAAAATATCATGTTATTCATATACCAGAAATGATTGAAGCTACTGACTGAATGAAAGGAGCTGGCATCTCACTCTCTTTGAATCTTCTTTATCATGCTAAGAGGAGCAGGAAAAAGTAAAAAATTTCAGAATTGCACCTTGCAATGCGGAGAAATTACTGTTTGTGCATTTACAATATTCAATGATTTTTGCCATTGAAAAACGTCCAGAAATGATTGAAGCTACTGACTGAATGAAAGGAGCTGGCATCTCACTCTCCTTGAATCTTCTTTATCATGCTAAGAGGAGCAGGAAAAAGCAAAAAATTTCAGAATTGCACCTTGCAATGCGGAGAAATTACTGTTTGTGCATTTACAATATTCATTGATTTTTGCCATTGAAAAACATCATGTTATTCATATACCAGAAATGTTTGAAGCTACTGACTGAATGAAAGGAGCTGGCATCTCACTCTCTTTGAATCTTCTTTATCATGCTAAGAGGAGCAGGAAAAAGCAAAAAATTTCAGAATTGCACCTTGCAATGCGGAGAAATTACTGTTTGTGCATTTACAATATTCATTGATTTTTGCCATTGAAAAACATCACGTTATTCATATACCAGAAATGATTGAAGCTACTGACTGAATGAAAGGAGCTGGCATCTCACTCTCTTTGAATCTTCTTTATCATGCTAAGAGGAGCAGGAAAAAGGAAAAAATTTCAGAGTTGCACCTTGCAATGCGGAGAAATTACTGTTTGTGCATTTACAATATTCATTGATTTTTGCAATTGAAAAACGTCCAGAAATGATTGAAGCTACTGACTGAATGAAAGGAGCTGGCATCTCACTCTCTTTGAATCTTCTTTATCATGCTAAGAGGAGCAGGAAAAAGCAAAAAATTTCAGAATTGCACCTTGCAATGCGGAGAAATTACTGTTTGTGCATTTACAATATTCATTGATTTTTGTCATTGAAAAACATCATGTTATTCATATACCAGGAATGTTTGAAGCTACTGACTGAATGAAAGGAGCTGGCATCTCACTCTCTTTGAATCTTCTTTATCATGCTAAGAGGAGCAGGAAAAAGCAAAAAATTTCAGAATTGCACCTTGCAATGCGGAGAAATTACTGTTTGTGCATTTACAATATTCATTGATTTTTGCCATTGAAAAATGTCCAGAAATGATTGAAGCTACTGACTGAATGAAAGGAGCTGGCATCTCACTCTCTTTTAATCTTGTTTATCATGCTAAGAGGAGCAGGAAAAAGCAAAAAATTTCAGAATTGCACCTTGCAATGCGGAGAAATTACTGTTTGTGCATTTACAATATTCATTGATTTTTGCCATTGAAAAACGTCCAGAAATGATTGAAGCTACTGACTGAATGAAAGGAGCTGGCATCTCACTCTCTTTGAATCTTCTTTATCATGCTAAGAGGAGCAGGAAAAAGCAAAAAATTTCAGAATTGCACCTTGCAATGCGGAGAAATTACTGTTTGTGCATTTACAATATTCATTGATTTTTGCCATTGAAAAACATCATGTTATTCATATACCAGAAATGATTGAAGCTACTGACTGAATGAAAGGAGCTGGCATCTCACTCTCTTTGAATCTTCTTTATCATGCTAAGAGGAGCAGGAAAAAGTAAAAAATTTCAGAATTGCACCTTGCAATGCGGAGAAATTACTGTTTGTGCATTTACAATATTCAATGATTTTTGCCTTTGAAAAACGTCCAGAAATGATTGAAGCTACTGACTGAACGAAAGGAGCTGGCATCTCACTCTCTTTGAATCTTCTTTATCATGCTAAGAGGAGCAGGAAAAAGCAAAAAATTTCAGAATTGCACCTTGCAATGCGGAGAAATTACTGTTTGTGCATTTACAATATTCATTGATTTTTGCCATTGAAAAACATCATGTTATTCATATACCAGAAATGATTGATGCTACTGACTGAATGAAAGGAGCTGGCATCTCACTCTCTTTGAATCTTCTTTATCATGCTAAGAGGAGCAGGAAAAAGCAAAAAATTTCAGAATTGCACCTTGCAATGCGGAGAAATTACTGTTTGTGCATTTACAATATTCATTGATTTTTGCAATTGAAAAACGTCCAGAAATGATTGAAGCTACTGACTGAATGAAAGGAGCTGGCATCTCACTCTCTTTGAATCTTCTTTATCATGCTAAGAGGAGCAGGAAAAAGCAAAAAATTTCAGAATTGCACCTTGCAATGCGGAGAAATTACTGTTTGTGCATTTACAATATTCATTGATTTTTGCCATTGAAAAACATTATGTTATTCATATACCAGGAATGTTTGAAGCTACTGACTGAATGAAAGGAGCTGGCATCTCACTCTCTTTGAATCTTCTTTATCATGCTAAGAGGAGCAGGAAAAAGTAAAAAATTTCAGAATTGCACCTTGCAATGCGGAGAAATTACTGTTTGTGCATTTACAATATTCATTGATTTTTGCCATTGAAAACCGTCCAGAAATGATTGAAGCTACTGACTGAATGAAAGGAGCTGGCATCTCACTCTCTTTGAATCTTCTTTATCATGCTAAGAGGAGCAGGAAAAAGCAAAAAATTTCAGAATTGCACCTTGCAATGCGGAGAAATTACTGTTTGTGCATTTACAATATTCATTGATTTTTGCCATTGAAAAACGTCCAGAAATGATTGAAGCTACTGACTGAATGAAAGGAGCTGGCATCTCACTCTCTTTGAATCTTCTTTATCATGCTAAGAGGAGCAGGAAAAAGCAAAAAATTTCAGAATTGCACCTTGCAATGCGGAGAAATTACTGTTTGTGCATTTACAATATTCATTGATTTTTGCCATTGAAAAACGTCCAGAAATGATTGAAGCTACTGACTGAATGAAAGGAGCTGGCATCTCACTCTCTTTGAATCTTCTTTATCATGCTAAGAGGAGCAGGAAAAAGCAAAAAATTTCAGAATTGCACCTTGCAATGCGGAGAAATAACTGTTTGTGCATTTACAATATTCATTGATTTTTGCCATTGAAAAACGTTATTCATATACCAGAAATGTTTGAAGCTACTGACTGAATGAAAGGAGCTGGCACCTCACTCTCTTTGAATCTTCTTTATCATGCTAAGAGGAGCAGGAATAAGCAAAAAATTTCAGAATTGCACCTTGCAATGCGGAAAAATTACTGTTTGTGCATTTACAATATTCATTGATTTTTGCCATTGAAAAACGTCCAGAAATGATTGAAGCTACTGACTGAATGAAAGGAGCTGGCATCTCACTCTCTTTGAATCTTCTTTATCATGCTAAGAGGAGCAGGAAAAAGCAAAAAATTTCAGAATTGCACCTTGCAATGCGGAGAAATTACTGTTTGTGCATTTACAATATTCATTGATTTTTGCCATTGAAAAACGTCCAGAAATGATTGAAGCTACTGACTGATTGAAAGGAGCTGGCATCTCACTCTCTTTGAATCTTCTTTATCATGCTAAGAGGAGCAGGAAAAAGCAAAAAATTTCAGAATTGCGCCTTGCAATGCGGAGAAATTACTGTTTGTGCATTTACAAAATTCATTGATTTTTGCCATTGAAAAACATCATGTTATTCATTTACCAGAAATGATTGAAGCTACTGACTGAATGTAAGGAGCTGGCATCTCACTCTCTTTGAATCTTCTTTATCATGCTAAGAGGAGCAGGAAAAAGCAAAAAATTTCAGAATTGCACCTTGCAATGCGGAGAAATTACTGTTTGTGCATTTACAATATTCGTTGATTTTTGCCATTGAAAAACGTCCAGAAATGATTGAAGCTACTGACTGAATGAAAGGAGCTGGCATCTCACTCTCTTTGAATCTTCTTTATCATGCTAAGAGGAGCAGGAAAAAGCAAAAAATTTCAGAATTGCACCTTGCAATGCGGAGAAATTACTGTTTGTGCATTTACAATATTCATTGATTTTTGCCATTGAAAAACATCATGTTATTCATATACCAGAAATGATTGAAGCTACTAACTGAATGAAAGGAGCTGGCATCTCACTCTCTTTGAATCTTCTTTATCATGCTAAGAGGAGCAGGAAAAAGTAAAAAATTTCAGAATTGCACCTTGCAATGCGGAGAAATTACTGTTTGTGCATTTACAATATTCAATGATTTTTGCCTTTGAAAAACGTCCAGAAATGATTGAAGCTACTGACTGAACGAAAGGAGCTGGCGTCTCACTCTCTTTGAATCTTCTTTATCATGCTAAGAGGAGCAGGAAAAAGCAAAAAAATTCAGAATTGCACCTTGCAATGCGGAGAAATTACTGTTTGTGCATTTACAATATTCATTGATTTTTGCCATTGAAAAACATCATGTTATTCATATACCAGAAATGTTTGAAGCTACTGACTGAATGAAAGGAGCTGGCATCTCACTCTCTTTGAATCTTTTTTATCATGCTAAGAGGAGCAGGAAAAAGCAAAAAATTTCAGAATTGCACCTTGCAATGCGGAGAAATTACTGTTTGTGCATTTACAATATTCATTGATTTTTGCCATTGAAAAACGTCCAGAAATGATTGAAGCTACTGACTGAATGAAAGGAGCTGGCATCTCACTCTCTTTGAATCTTCTTTATCATGCTAAGAGGAGCAGGAAAAAGCAAAAAATTTCAGAATTGCACCTTGCAATGCGGAGAAATTACTGTTTGTGCATTTACAATATTCATTGATTTTTGCCATTGAAAAACGTCCAGAAATGATTGAAGCTACTGACTGAATGAAAGGAGCTGGCATCTCACTCTCTTTGAATCTTCTTTATCATGCTAAGAGGAGCAGGAAAAAGCAAAAAATTTCAGAATTGCACCTTGCAATGCGGAGAAATTACTGTTTGTGCATTTACAATATTCATTGATTTTTGCCATTGAAAAACATCATGTTATTCATATACCAGAAATGATTGAAGCTACTGACTGAATGAAAGGAGCTGGCATCTCACTCTCTTTGAATCTTCTTTATCATGCTAAGAGGAGCAGGAAAAAGCAAAAAATTTCAGAATTGCACCTTGCAATGCGGAGAAATTACTGTTTGTGCATTTACAATATTCATTGATTTTTGCAATTGAAAAACGTCCAGAAATGATTGAAGCTACTGACTGAATGAAAGGAGCTGGCTTCTCACTCTCTTTGAATCTTCTTTATCATGCTAAGAGGAGCAGGAAAAAGCAAAAAATTTCAGAATTGCACCTTGCAATGCGGAGAAATTACTGTTTGTGCATTTACAATATTCATTGATTTTTGCCATTGAAAAACGTCCAGAAATGATTGAAGCTACTGACTGAATGAAAGGAGCTGGCATCTCACTCTCTTTGAATCTTGTTTATCATGCTAAGAGGAGCAGGAAAAAGCAAAAAATTTCAGAATTGCACCTTGCAATGCGGAGAAATTACTGTTTGTGCATTTAGAATATTCATTGATTTTTGCCATTGAAAAACGTCCAGAAATGATTGAAGCTACTGACTGAATGAAAGGAGCTGGCATCTCACTCTCTTTGAATCTTCTTTATCATGCTAAGAGGAGCAGGAAAAAGCAAAAAATCTCAGAATTGCACCTTGCAATGCTGAGAAATTACTGTTTGTGCATTTACAATATTCATTGATTTTTGCCATTGAAAAATATCATGTTATTCATATACCAGAAATGATTGAAGCTACTGACTGAATGAAAGGAGCTGGCATCTCACTCTCTTTGAATCTTCTTTATCATGCTAAGAGGAGCAGGAAAAAGTAAAAAATTTCAGAATTGCACCTTGCAATGCGGAGAAATTACTGTTTGTGCATTTACAATATTCAATGATTTTTGCCATTGAAAAACGTCCAGAAATGATTGAAGCTACTGACTGAATGAAAGGAGCTGGCATCTCACTCTCTTTGAATCTTCTTTATCATGCTAAGAGGAGCAGGAAAAAGCAAAAAATTTCAGAATTGCACCTTGCAATGCGGAGAAATTACTGTTTGTGCATTTACAATATTCATTGATTTTTGCCATTGAAAAACATCATGTTATTCATATACCAGAAATGTTTGAAGCTACTGACTGAATGAAAGGAGCTGGCATCTCACTCTCCTTGAATCTTCTTTATCATGCTAAGAGGAGCAGGAAAAAGCAAAAAATTTCAGAATTGCACCTTGCAATGCGGAGAAATTACTGTTTGTGCATTTACAATATTCATTGATTTTTGCCATTGAAAAACGTCCAGAAATGATTGAAGCTACTGACTGAATGAAAGGAGCTGGCATCTCACTCTCTTTGAATCTTCTTTATCATGCTAAGAGGAGCAGGAAAAAGCAAAAAATTTCAGAATTGCACCTTGCAATGCGGAGAAATTACTGTTTGTGCATTTACAATATTCATTGATTTTTGCCATTGAAAAACGTCCAGAAATGATTGAAGCTACTGACTGATTGAAAGGAGCTGGCATCTCACTCTCTTTGAATCTTCTTTATCATGCTAAGAGGAGCAGGAAAAAGCAAAAAATTTCAGAATTGCGCCTTGCAATGCGGAGAAATTACTGTTTGTGCATTTACAAAATTCATTGATTTTTGCCATTGAAAAACATCATGTTATTCATTTACCAGAAATGATTGAAGCTACTGACTGAATGTAAGGAGCTGGCATCTCACTCTCTTTGAATCTTCTTTATCATGCTAAGAGGAGCAGGAAAAAGCAAAAAATTTCAGAATTGCACCTTGCAATGCGGAGAAATTACTGTTTGTGCATTTACAATATTCGTTGATTTTTGCCATTGAAAAACGTCCAGAAATGATTGAAGCTACTGACTGAATGAAAGGAGCTGGCATCTCACTCTCTTTGAATCTTCTTTATCATGCTAAGAGGAGCAGGAAAAAGCAAAAAATTTCAGAATTGCACCTTGCAATGCGGAGAAATTACTGTTTGTGCATTTACAATATTCATTGATTTTTGCCATTGAAAAACATCATGTTATTCATATACCAGAAATGATTGAAGCTACTAACTGAATGAAAGGAGCTGGCATCTCACTCTCTTTGAATCTTCTTTATCATGCTAAGAGGAGCAGGAAAAAGTAAAAAATTTCAGAATTGCACCTTGCAATGCGGAGAAATTACTGTTTGTGCATTTACAATATTCAATGATTTTTGCCTTTGAAAAACGTCCAGAAATGATTGAAGCTACTGACTGAACGAAAGGAGCTGGCGTCTCACTCTCTTTGAATCTTCTTTATCATGCTAAGAGGAGCAGGAAAAAGCAAAAAAATTCAGAATTGCACCTTGCAATGCGGAGAAATTACTGTTTGTGCATTTACAATATTCATTGATTTTTGCCATTGAAAAACATCATGTTATTCATATACCAGAAATGTTTGAAGCTACTGACTGAATGAAAGGAGCTGGCATCTCACTCTCTTTGAATCTTTTTTATCATGCTAAGAGGAGCAGGAAAAAGCAAAAAATTTCAGAATTGCACCTTGCAATGCGGAGAAATTACTGTTTGTGCATTTACAATATTCATTGATTTTTGCCATTGAAAAACGTCCAGAAATGATTGAAGCTACTGACTGAATGAAAGGAGCTGGCATCTCACTCTCTTTGAATCTTCTTTATCATGCTAAGAGGAGCAGGAAAAAGCAAAAAATTTCAGAATTGCACCTTGCAATGCGGAGAAATTACTGTTTGTGCATTTACAATATTCATTGATTTTTGCCATTGAAAAACGTCCAGAAATGATTGAAGCTACTGACTGAATGAAAGGAGCTGGCATCTCACTCTCTTTGAATCTTCTTTATCATGCTAAGAGGAGCAGGAAAAAGCAAAAAATTTCAGAATTGCACCTTGCAATGCGGAGAAATTACTGTTTGTGCATTTACAATATTCATTGATTTTTGCCATTGAAAAACATCATGTTATTCATATACCAGAAATGATTGAAGCTACTGACTGAATGAAAGGAGCTGGCATCTCACTCTCTTTGAATCTTCTTTATCATGCTAAGAGGAGCAGGAAAAAGCAAAAAATTTCAGAATTGCACCTTGCAATGCGGAGAAATTACTGTTTGTGCATTTACAATATTCATTGATTTTTGCAATTGAAAAACGTCCAGAAATGATTGAAGCTACTGACTGAATGAAAGGAGCTGGCTTCTCACTCTCTTTGAATCTTCTTTATCATGCTAAGAGGAGCAGGAAAAAGCAAAAAATTTCAGAATTGCACCTTGCAATGCGGAGAAATTACTGTTTGTGCATTTACAATATTCATTGATTTTTGCCATTGAAAAACGTCCAGAAATGATTGAAGCTACTGACTGAATGAAAGGAGCTGGCATCTCACTCTCTTTGAATCTTGTTTATCATGCTAAGAGGAGCAGGAAAAAGCAAAAAATTTCAGAATTGCACCTTGCAATGCGGAGAAATTACTGTTTGTGCATTTAGAATATTCATTGATTTTTGCCATTGAAAAACGTCCAGAAATGATTGAAGCTACTGACTGAAGAAAGGAGCTGGCATCTCACTCTCTTTGAATCTTCTTTATCATGCTAAGAGGAGCAGGAAAAAGCAAAAAATCTCAGAATTGCACCTTGCAATGCTGAGAAATTACTGTTTGTGCATTTACAATATTCATTGATTTTTGCCATTGAAAAATATCATGTTATTCATATACCAGAAATGATTGAAGCTACTGACTGAATGAAAGGAGCTGGCATCTCACTCTCTTTGAATCTTCTTTATCATGCTAAGAGGAGCAGGAAAAAGTAAAAAATTTCAGAATTGCACCTTGCAATGCGGAGAAATTACTGTTTGTGCATTTACAATATTCAATGATTTTTGCCATTGAAAAACGTCCAGAAATGATTGAAGCTACTGACTGAATGAAAGGAGCTGGCATCTCACTCTCTTTGAATCTTCTTTATCATGCTAAGAGGAGCAGGAAAAAGCAAAAAATTTCAGAATTGCACCTTGCAATGCGGAGAAATTACTGTTTGTGCATTTACAATATTCATTGATTTTTGCCATTGAAAAACATCATGTTATTCATATACCAGAAATGTTTGAAGCTACTGACTGAATGAAAGGAGCTGGCATCTCACTCTCTTTGAATCTTCTTTATCATGCTAAGAGGAGCAGGAAAAAGCAAAAAATTTCAGAATTGCACCTTGCAATGCGGAGAAATTACTGTTTGTGCATTTACAATATTCATTGATTTTTGCCATTGAAAAACATCACGTTATTCATATACCAGAAATGATTGAAGCTACTGACTGAATGAAAGGAGCTGGCATCTCACTCTCTTTGAATCTTCTTTATCATGCTAAGAGGAGCAGGAAAAAGCAAAAAATTTCAGAGTTGCACCTTGCAATGCGGAGAAATTACTGTTTGTGCATTTACAATATTCATTGATTTTTGCAATTGAAAAACGTCCAGAAATGATTGAAGCTACTGACTGAATGAAAGGAGCTGGCATCTCACTCTCTTTGAATCTTCTTTATCATGCTAAGAGGAGCAGGAAAAAGCAAAAAATTTCAGAATTGCACCTTGCAATGCGGAGAAATTACTGTTTGTGCATTTACAATATTCATTGATTTTTGCCATTGAAAAACATCATGTTATTCATATACCAGGAATGTTTGAAGCTACTGACTGAATGAAAGGAGCTGGCATCTCACTCTCTTTGAATCTTCTTTATCATGCTAAGAGGAGCAGGAAAAAGCAAAAAATTTCAGAATTGCACCTTGCAATGCGGAGAAATTACTGTTTGTGCATTTACAATATTCATTGATTTTTGCCATTGAAAAACGTCCAGAAATGATTGAAGCTACTGACTGAATGAAAGGAGCTGGCATCTCACTCTCTTTTAATCTTGTTTATCATGCTAAGAGGAGCAGGAAAAAGCAAAAAATTTCAGAATTGCACCTTGCAATGCGGAGAAATTACTGTTTGTGCATTTACAATATTCATTGATTTTTGCCATTGAAAAACGTCCAGAAATGATTGAAGCTACTGACTGAATGAAAGGAGCTGGCATCTCACTCTCTTTGAATCTTCTTTATCATGCTAAGAGGAGCAGGAAAAAGCAAAAAATTTCAGAATTGCACCTTGCAATGCGGAGAAATTACTGTTTGTGCATTTACAATATTCATTGATTTTTGCCATTGAAAAACATCATGTTATTCATATACCAGAAATGATTGAAGCTACTGACTGAATGAAAGGAGCTGGCATCTCACTCTCTTTGAATCTTCTTTATCATGCTAAGAGGAGCAGGAAAAAGTAAAAAATTTCAGAATTGCACCTTGCAATGCGGAGAAATTACTGTTTGTGCATTTACAATATTCAATGATTTTTGCCTTTGAAAAACGTCCAGAAATGATTGAAGCTACTGACTGAACGAAAGGAGCTGGCATCTCACTCTCTTTGAATCTTCTTTATCATGCTAAGAGGAGCAGGAAAAAGCAAAAAATTTCAGAATTGCACCTTGCAATGCGGAGAAATTACTGTTTGTGCATTTACAATATTCATTGATTTTTGCCATTGAAAAACATCATGTTATTCATATACCAGAAATGATTGATGCTACTGACTGAATGAAAGGAGCTGGCATCTCACTCTCTTTGAATCTTCTTTATCATGCTAAGAGGAGCAGGAAAAAGCAAAAAATTTCAGAATTGCACCTTGCAATGCGGAGAAATTACTGTTTGTGCATTTACAATATTCATTGATTTTTGCCATTGAAAAACATCATGTTATTCATATACCAGAAATGTTTGAAGCTACTGACTGAATGAAAGGAGCTGGCATCTCACTCTCTTTGAATCTTCTTTATCATGCTAAGAGGAGCAGGAAAAAGCAAAAAATTTCAGAATTGCACCTTGCAATGCGGAGAAATTACTGTTTGTGCATTTACAATATTCATTGATTTTTGCAATTGAAAAACGTCCAGAAATGATTGAAGCTACTGACTGAATGAAAGGAGCTGGCATCTCACTCTCTTTGAATCTTCTTTATCATGCTAAGAGGAGCAGGAAAAAGCAAAAAATTTCAGAATTGCACCTTGCAATGCGGAGAAATTACTGTTTGTGCATTTACAATATTCATTGATTTTTGCCATTGAAAAACATTATGTTATTCATATACCAGGAATGTTTGAAGCTACTGACTGAATGAAAGGAGCTGGCATCTCACTCTCTTTGAATCTTCTTTATCATGCTAAGAGGAGCAGGAAAAAGTAAAAAATTTCAGAATTGCACCTTGCAATGCGGAGAAATTACTGTTTGTGCATTTACAATATTCATTGATTTTTGCCATTGAAAAACGTCCAGAAATGATTGAAGCTACTGACTGAATGAAAGGAGCTGGCATCTCACTCTCTTTGAATCTTGTTTATCATGCTAAGAGGAGCAGGAAAAAGCAAAAAATTTCAGAATTGCACCTTGCAATGCGAAGAAATTACTGTTTGTGCATTTACAATATTCATTGATGTTTGCCATTGAAAAACGTCCAGAAATGATTGAAGCTACTGACTGAATGAAAGGAGCTGGCATCTCACTTTCTTTGAATCTTCTTTATTATGCTAAGAGGAGCAGGAAAAAGCAAAAAATTTCAGAATTGCACCTTGCAATGCGGAGAAATTACTGTTTGTGCATTTACAATATTCATTGATTTTTGCCATTGAAAAACATCATGTTATTCATATACCAGAAATGATTGAAGCTACTGACTGAATGAAAGGAGCTGGCATCTCACTCTCTTTGAATCTTCTTTATCATGCTAAGAGGAGCAGGAAAAAGTAAAAAATTTCAGAATTGCACCTTGCAATGCGGAGAAATTACTGTTTGTGCATTTACAATATTCAATGATTTTTGCCATTGAAAAACGTCCAGAAATGATTGAAGCTACTGACTGAATGAAAGGAGCTGGCATCTCACTCTCTGTGAATCTTCTTTATCATGCTAAGAGGAGCAGGAAAAAGCAAAAAACTTCAGAATTGCACCTTGCAATGCGGAGAAATTACTGTTTGTGCATTTACAATATTCATTGATTTTTGCCATTGAAAAACATCATGTTATTCATATACCAGAAATGATTGAAGCTACTGACTGAATGAAAGGAGCTGGCATCTCACTCTCTTTGAATCTTCTTTATCATGCTAAGAGGAGCAGGAAAAAGTAAAAAATTTCAGAATTGCACCTTGCAATGCGGAGAAATTACTGTTTGTGCATTTACAATATTCAATGATTTTTGCCTTTGAAAAACGTCCAGAAATGATTGAAGCTACTGACTGAACGAAAGGAGCTGGCATCTCACTCTCTTTGAATCTTCTTTATCATGCTAAGAGGAGCAGGAAAAAGCAAAAAATTTCAGAATTGCACCTTGCAATGCGGAGAAATTACTGTTTGTGCATTTACAATATTCATTGATTTTTGCCATTGAAAAACATCATGTTATTCATATACCAGAAATGTTTGAAGCTACTGACTGAATGAAAGGAGCTGGCATCTCACTCTCTTTGAATCTTCTTTATCATGCTAAGAGGAGCAGGAAAAAGTAAAAAATTTCAGAATTGCACCTTGCAATGCGGAGAAATTACTGTTTGTGCATTTACAATATTCAATGATTTTTGCCTTTGAAAAACGTCCAGAAATGATTGAAGCTACTGACTGAACGAAAGGAGCTGGCATCTCACTCTCTTTGAATCTTCTTTATCATGCTAAGAGGAGCAGGAAAAAGCAAAAAATTTCAGAATTGCACCTTGCAATGCGGAGAAATTACTGTTTGTGCATTTACAATATTCATTGATTTTTGCCATTGAAAAACGTCCAGAAATGATTGAAGCTACTGACTGAATGAAAGCAGCTGGCATCTCACTCTGAATTTTCTTTATCATGCTAAGAGGAGCAGGAAAAAGCAAAAAATTTCAGAATTGCACCTTGCAATGCGGAGAAATTACTGTTTGTGCATTTACAATATTCATTGATTTTTGCCATTGAAAAACGTCCAGAAATGATTGAAGCTACTGACTGAATGAAAGGAGCTGGCATCTCACTCTCTTTGAATCGTCTTTATCATGCTAAGAGGAGCAGGAAAAAGCAAAAAATTTCAGAATTGCACCTTGCAATGCGGAGAAATTACTGTTTGTGCATTTACAATATTCATTGATTTTTGCCATTGAAAAACATCATGTTATTCATATACCAGAAATGTTTGAAGCTACTGACTGAATGAAAGGAGCTGGCATCTCACTCTCTTTGAATCTTCTTTATCATGCTAAGAGGAGCAGGAAAAAGCAAAAAATTTCAGAATTGCACCTTGCAATGCGGAGAAATTACTGTTTGTGCATTTACAATATTCATTGATTTTTGCCATTGAAAAACATCATGTTATTCATATACCAGAAATGTTTGAAGCTGCTGACTGAATGAAAGGAGCTGGCATCTCACTCTCTTTGAATCTTCTTTATCATGCTTGGATTAGCAGGAAAAAGCAAAAAATTTCAGAATTGCACCTTGCAATGTGGAGATATTACTGTTTGTGCATTTACAATATTCATTGATTTTTGCCATTGAAAAACATGTTTTTCATATACCAGAAATGTTTGAAGCTACTGACTGAATGAAAGGAGCTGGCATCTCACTCTCTTTGAATCTTCTTTATCATGCTAGGATTAACAGGAAAAAGCAAAAAATTTCAGAATTGCACCTTGCAATGTGGAGATATTACTGTTTGTGCATTTACAATATTCATTGATTTTTGCCATTGAAAAACGTCCAGAAATGATTGAAGCTACTGACTGAACGAAAGGAGCTGGCGTCTCACTCTCTTTGAATCTTCTTTATCATGCTAAGAGGAGCAGGAAAAAGCAAAAAAATTCAGAATTGCACCTTGCAATGCGGAGAAATTACTGTTTGTGCATTTACAATATTCATTGATTTTTGCCATTGAAAAACATCATGTTATTCATATACCAGAAATGTTTGAAGCTACTGACTGAATGAAAGGAGCTGGCATCTCACTCTCTTTGAATCTTTTTTATCATGCTAAGAGGAGCAGGAAAAAGCAAAAAATTTCAGAATTGCACCTTGCAATGCGGAGAAATTACTGTTTGTGCATTTACAATATTCATTGATTTTTGCCATTGAAAAACGTCCAGAAATGATTGAAGCTACTGACTGAATGAAAGGAGCTGGCATCTCACTCTCTTTGAATCTTCTTTATCATGCTAAGAGGAGCAGGAAAAAGCAAAAAATTTCAGAATTGCACCTTGCAATGCGGAGAAATTACTGTTTGTGCATTTACAATATTCATTGATTTTTGCCATTGAAAAACGTCCAGAAATGATTGAAGCTACTGACTGAATGAAAGGAGCTGGCATCTCACTCTCTTTGAATCTTCTTTATCATGCTAAGAGGAGCAGGAAAAAGCAAAAAATTTCAGAATTGCACCTTGCAATGCGGAGAAATTACTGTTTGTGCATTTACAATATTCATTGATTTTTGCCATTGAAAAACATCATGTTATTCATATACCAGAAATGATTGAAGCTACTGACTGAATGAAAGGAGCTGGCATCTCACTCTCTTTGAATCTTCTTTATCATGCTAAGAGGAGCAGGAAAAAGCAAAAAATTTCAGAATTGCACCTTGCAATGCGGAGAAATTACTGTTTGTGCATTTACAATATTCATTGATTTTTGCAATTGAAAAACGTCCAGAAATGATTGAAGCTACTGACTGAATGAAAGGAGCTGGCTTCTCACTCTCTTTGAATCTTCTTTATCATGCTAAGAGGAGCAGGAAAAAGCAAAAAATTTCAGAATTGCACCTTGCAATGCGGAGAAATTACTGTTTGTGCATTTACAATATTCATTGATTTTTGCCATTGAAAAACGTCCAGAAATGATTGAAGCTACTGACTGAATGAAAGGAGCTGGCATCTCACTCTCTTTGAATCTTGTTTATCATGCTAAGAGGAGCAGGAAAAAGCAAAAAATTTCAGAATTGCACCTTGCAATGCGGAGAAATTACTGTTTGTGCATTTAGAATATTCATTGATTTTTGCCATTGAAAAACGTCCAGAAATGATTGAAGCTACTGACTGAAGAAAGGAGCTGGCATCTCACTCTCTTTGAATCTTCTTTATCATGCTAAGAGGAGCAGGAAAAAGCAAAAAATCTCAGAATTGCACCTTGCAATGCTGAGAAATTACTGTTTGTGCATTTACAATATTCATTGATTTTTGCCATTGAAAAATATCATGTTATTCATATACCAGAAATGATTGAAGCTACTGACTGAATGAAAGGAGCTGGCATCTCACTCTCTTTGAATCTTCTTTATCATGCTAAGAGGAGCAGGAAAAAGTAAAAAATTTCAGAATTGCACCTTGCAATGCGGAGAAATTACTGTTTGTGCATTTACAATATTCAATGATTTTTGCCATTGAAAAACGTCCAGAAATGATTGAAGCTACTGACTGAATGAAAGGAGCTGGCATCTCACTCTCTTTGAATCTTCTTTATCATGCTAAGAGGAGCAGGAAAAAGCAAAAAATTTCAGAATTGCACCTTGCAATGCGGAGAAATTACTGTTTGTGCATTTACAATATTCATTGATTTTTGCCATTGAAAAACATCATGTTATTCATATACCAGAAATGTTTGAAGCTACTGACTGAATGAAAGGAGCTGGCATCTCACTCTCCTTGAATCTTCTTTATCATGCTAAGAGGAGCAGGAAAAAGCAAAAAATTTCAGAATTGCACCTTGCAATGCGGAGAAATTACTGTTTGTGCATTTACAATATTCATTGATTTTTGCCATTGAAAAACATCATGTTATTCATATACCAGAAATGTTTGAAGCTACTGACTGAATGAAAGGAGCTGGCATCTCACTCTCTTTGAATCTTCTTTATCATGCTAAGAGGAGCAGGAAAAAGCAAAAAATTTCAGAATTGCACCTTGCAATGCGGAGAAATTACTGTTTGTGCATTTACAATATTCATTGATTTTTGCCATTGAAAAACATCACGTTATTCATATACCAGAAATGATTGAAGCTACTGACTGAATGAAAGGAGCTGGCATCTCACTCTCTTTGAATCTTCTTTATCATGCTAAGAGGAGCAGGAAAAAGCAAAAAATTTCAGAGTTGCACCTTGCAATGCGGAGAAATTACTGTTTGTGCATTTACAATATTCATTGATTTTTGCAATTGAAAAACGTCCAGAAATGATTGAAGCTACTGACTGAATGAAAGGAGCTGGCATCTCACTCTCTTTGAATCTTCTTTATCATGCTAAGAGGAGCAGGAAAAAGCAAAAAATTTCAGAATTGCACCTTGCAATGCGGAGAAATTACTGTTTGTGCATTTACAATATTCATTGATTTTTGCCATTGAAAAACATCATGTTATTCATATACCAGGAATGTTTGAAGCTACTGACTGAATGAAAGGAGCTGGCATCTCACTCTCTTTGAATCTTCTTTATCATGCTAAGAGGAGCAGGAAAAAGCAAAAAATTTCAGAATTGCACCTTGCAATGCGGAGAAATTACTGTTTGTGCATTTACAATATTCATTGATTTTTGCCATTGAAAAACGTCCAGAAATGATTGAAGCTACTGACTGAATGAAAGGAGCTGGCATCTCACTCTCTTTTAATCTTGTTTATCATGCTAAGAGGAGCAGGAAAAAGCAAAAAATTTCAGAATTGCACCTTGCAATGCGGAGAAATTACTGTTTGTGCATTTACAATATTCATTGATTTTTGCCATTGAAAAACGTCCAGAAATGATTGAAGCTACTGACTGAATGAAAGGAGCTGGCATCTCACTCTCTTTGAATCTTCTTTATCATGCTAAGAGGAGCAGGAAAAAGCAAAAAATTTCAGAATTGCACCTTGCAATGCGGAGAAATTACTGTTTGTGCATTTACAATATTCATTGATTTTTGCCATTGAAAAACATCATGTTATTCATATACCAGAAATGATTGAAGCTACTGACTGAATGAAAGGAGCTGGCATCTCACTCTCTTTGAATCTTCTTTATCATGCTAAGAGGAGCAGGAAAAAGTAAAAAATTTCAGAATTGCACCTTGCAATGCGGAGAAATTACTGTTTGTGCATTTACAATATTCAATGATTTTTGCCTTTGAAAAACGTCCAGAAATGATTGAAGCTACTGACTGAACGAAAGGAGCTGGCATCTCACTCTCTTTGAATCTTCTTTATCATGCTAAGAGGAGCAGGAAAAAGCAAAAAATTTCAGAATTGCACCTTGCAATGCGGAGAAATTACTGTTTGTGCATTTACAATATTCATTGATTTTTGCCATTGAAAAACATCATGTTATTCATATACCAGAAATGATTGATGCTACTGACTGAATGAAAGGAGCTGGCATCTCACTCTCTTTGAATCTTCTTTATCATGCTAAGAGGAGCAGGAAAAAGCAAAAAATTTCAGAATTGCACCTTGCAATGCGGAGAAATTACTGTTTGTGCATTTACAATATTCATTGATTTTTGCCATTGAAAAACATCATGTTATTCATATACCAGAAATGTTTGAAGCTACTGACTGAATGAAAGGAGCTGGCATCTCACTCTCTTTGAATCTTCTTTATCATGCTAAGAGGAGCAGGAAAAAGCAAAAAATTTCAGAATTGCACCTTGCAATGCGGAGAAATTACTGTTTGTGCATTTACAATATTCATTGATTTTTGCAATTGAAAAACGTCCAGAAATGATTGAAGCTACTGACTGAATGAAAGGAGCTGGCATCTCACTCTCTTTGAATCTTCTTTATCATGCTAAGAGGAGCAGGAAAAAGCAAAAAATTTCAGAATTGCACCTTGCAATGCGGAGAAATTACTGTTTGTGCATTTACAATATTCATTGATTTTTGCCATTGAAAAACATTATGTTATTCATATACCAGGAATGTTTGAAGCTACTGACTGAATGAAAGGAGCTGGCATCTCACTCTCTTTGAATCTTCTTTATCATGCTAAGAGGAGCAGGAAAAAGTAAAAAATTTCAGAATTGCACCTTGCAATGCGGAGAAATTACTGTTTGTGCATTTACAATATTCATTGATTTTTGCCATTGAAAAACGTCCAGAAATGATTGAAGCTACTGACTGAATGAAAGGAGCTGGCATCTCACTCTCTTTGAATCTTGTTTATCATGCTAAGAGGAGCAGGAAAAAGCAAAAAATTTCAGAATTGCACCTTGCAATGCGAAGAAATTACTGTTTGTGCATTTACAATATTCATTGATGTTTGCCATTGAAAAACGTCCAGAAATGATTGAAGCTACTGACTGAATGAAAGGAGCTGGCATCTCACTTTCTTTGAATCTTCTTTATTATGCTAAGAGGAGCAGGAAAAAGCAAAAAATTTCAGAATTGCACCTTGCAATGCGGAGAAATTACTGTTTGTGCATTTACAATATTCATTGATTTTTGCCATTGAAAAACATCATGTTATTCATATACCAGAAATGATTGAAGCTACTGACTGAATGAAAGGAGCTGGCATCTCACTCTCTTTGAATCTTCTTTATCATGCTAAGAGGAGCAGGAAAAAGTAAAAAATTTCAGAATTGCACCTTGCAATGCGGAGAAATTACTGTTTGTGCATTTACAATATTCAATGATTTTTGCCATTGAAAAACGTCCAGAAATGATTGAAGCTACTGACTGAATGAAAGGAGCTGGCATCTCACTCTCTGTGAATCTTCTTTATCATGCTAAGAGGAGCAGGAAAAAGCAAAAAACTTCAGAATTGCACCTTGCAATGCGGAGAAATTACTGTTTGTGCATTTACAATATTCATTGATTTTTGCCATTGAAAAACATCATGTTATTCATATACCAGAAATGATTGAAGCTACTGACTGAATGAAAGGAGCTGGCATCTCACTCTCTTTGAATCTTCTTTATCATGCTAAGAGGAGCAGGAAAAAGTAAAAAATTTCAGAATTGCACCTTGCAATGCGGAGAAATTACTGTTTGTGCATTTACAATATTCAATGATTTTTGCCTTTGAAAAACGTCCAGAAATGATTGAAGCTACTGACTGAACGAAAGGAGCTGGCATCTCACTCTCTTTGAATCTTCTTTATCATGCTAAGAGGAGCAGGAAAAAGCAAAAAATTTCAGAATTGCACCTTGCAATGCGGAGAAATTACTGTTTGTGCATTTACAATATTCATTGATTTTTGCCATTGAAAAACATCATGTTATTCATATACCAGAAATGTTTGAAGCTACTGACTGAATGAAAGGAGCTGGCATCTCACTCTCTTTGAATCTTCTTTATCATGCTAAGAGGAGCAGGAAAAAGTAAAAAATTTCAGAATTGCACCTTGCAATGCGGAGAAATTACTGTTTGTGCATTTACAATATTCAATGATTTTTGCCTTTGAAAAACGTCCAGAAATGATTGAAGCTACTGACTGAACGAAAGGAGCTGGCATCTCACTCTCTTTGAATCTTCTTTATCATGCTAAGAGGAGCAGGAAAAAGCAAAAAATTTCAGAATTGCACCTTGCAATGCGGAGAAATTACTGTTTGTGCATTTACAATATTCATTGATTTTTGCCATTGAAAAACGTCCAGAAATGATTGAAGCTACTGACTGAATGAAAGCAGCTGGCATCTCACTCTGAATTTTCTTTATCATGCTAAGAGGAGCAGGAAAAAGCAAAAAATTTCAGAATTGCACCTTGCAATGCGGAGAAATTACTGTTTGTGCATTTACAATATTCATTGATTTTTGCCATTGAAAAACGTCCAGAAATGATTGAAGCTACTGACTGAATGAAAGGAGCTGGCATCTCACTCTCTTTGAATCGTCTTTATCATGCTAAGAGGAGCAGGAAAAAGCAAAAAATTTCAGAATTGCACCTTGCAATGCGGAGAAATTACTGTTTGTGCATTTACAATATTCATTGATTTTTGCCATTGAAAAACATCATGTTATTCATATACCAGAAATGTTTGAAGCTACTGACTGAATGAAAGGAGCTGGCATCTCACTCTCTTTGAATCTTCTTTATCATGCTAAGAGGAGCAGGAAAAAGCAAAAAATTTCAGAATTGCACCTTGCAATGCGGAGAAATTACTGTTTGTGCATTTACAATATTCATTGATTTTTGCCATTGAAAAACATCATGTTATTCATATACCAGAAATGTTTGAAGCTGCTGACTGAATGAAAGGAGCTGGCATCTCACTCTCTTTGAATCTTCTTTATCATGCTTGGATTAGCAGGAAAAAGCAAAAAATTTCAGAATTGCACCTTGCAATGTGGAGATATTACTGTTTGTGCATTTACAATATTCATTGATTTTTGCCATTGAAAAACATGTTTTTCATATACCAGAAATGTTTGAAGCTACTGACTGAATGAAAGGAGCTGGCATCTCACTCTCTTTGAATCTTCTTTATCATGCTAGGATTAACAGGAAAAAGCAAAAAATTTCAGAATTGCACCTTGCAATGTGGAGATATTACTGTTTGTGCATTTACAATATTCATTGATTTTTGCCATTGAAAAACGTCCAGAAATGATTGAAGCTACTGACTGAATGAAAGCAGCTGGCATCTCACTCTGAATTTTCTTTATCATGCTAAGAGGAGCAGGAAAAAGCAAAAAATTTCAGAATTGCACCTTGCAATGCGGAGAAATTACTGTTTGTGCATTTACAATATTCATTGATTTTTGCCATTGAAAAACGTCCAGAAATGATTGAAGCTACTGACTGAATGAAAGGAGCTGGCATCTCACTCTCTTTGAATCTTGTTTATCATGCTAAGAGGAGCAGGAAAAAGCAAAAAATTTCAGAATTGCACCTTGCAATGCGAAGAAATTACTGTTTGTGCATTTACAATATTCATTGATGTTTGCCATTGAAAAACGTCCAGAAATGATTGAAGCTACTGACTGAATGAAAGGAGCTGGCATCTCACTTTCTTTGAATCTTCTTTATTATGCTAAGAGGAGCAGGAAAAAGCAAAAAATTTCAGAATTGCACCTTGCAATGCGGAGAAATTACTGTTTGTGCATTTACAATATTCATTGATTTTTGCCATTGAAAAACATCATGTTATTCATATACCAGAAATGATTGAAGCTACTGACTGAATGAAAGGAGCTGGCATCTCACTCTCTTTGAATCTTCTTTATCATGCTAAGAGGAGCAGGAAAAAGTAAAAAATTTCAGAATTGCACCTTGCAATGCGGAGAAATTACTGTTTGTGCATTTACAATATTCAATGATTTTTGCCATTGAAAAACGTCCAGAAATGATTGAAGCTACTGACTGAATGAAAGGAGCTGGCATCTCACTCTCTGTGAATCTTCTTTATCATGCTAAGAGGAGCAGGAAAAAGCAAAAAACTTCAGAATTGCACCTTGCAATGCGGAGAAATTACTGTTTGTGCATTTACAATATTCATTGATTTTTGCCATTGAAAAACATCATGTTATTCATATACCAGAAATGATTGAAGCTACTGACTGAATGAAAGGAGCTGGCATCTCACTCTCTTTGAATCTTCTTTATCATGCTAAGAGGAGCAGGAAAAAGTAAAAAATTTCAGAATTGCACCTTGCAATGCGGAGAAATTACTGTCTGTGCATTTACAATATTCAATGATTTTTGCCTTTGAAAAACGTCCAGAAATGATTGAAGCTACTGACTGAACGAAAGGAGCTGGCATCTCACTCTCTTTGAATCTTCTTTATCATGCTAAGAGGAGCAGGAAAAAGCAAAAAATTTCAGAATTGCACCTTGCAATGCGGAGAAATTACTGTTTGTGCATTTACAATATTCATTGATTTTTGCCATTGAAAAACATCATGTTATTCATATACCAGAAATGTTTGAAGCTACTGACTGAATGAAAGGAGCTGGCATCTCACTCTCTTTGAATCTTCTTTATCATGCTAAGAGGAGCAGGAAAAAGTAAAAAATTTCAGAATTGCACCTTGCAATGCGGAGAAATTACTGTTTGTGCATTTACAATATTCAATGATTTTTGCCTTTGAAAAACGTCCAGAAATGATTGAAGCTACTGACTGAACGAAAGGAGCTGGCATCTCACTCTCTTTGAATCTTCTTTATCATGCTAAGAGGAGCAGGAAAAAGCAAAAAATTTCAGAATTGCACCTTGCAATGCGGAGAAATTACTGTTTGTGCATTTACAATATTCATTGATTTTTGCCATTGAAAAACGTCCAGAAATGATTGAAGCTACTGACTGAATGAAAGCAGCTGGCATCTCACTCTGAATTTTCTTTATCATGCTAAGAGGAGCAGGAAAAAGCAAAAAATTTCAGAATTGCACCTTGCAATGCGGAGAAATTACTGTTTGTGCATTTACAATATTCATTGATTTTTGCCATTGAAAAACGTCCAGAAATGATTGAAGCTACTGACTGAATGAAAGGAGCTGGCATCTCACTCTCTTTGAATCGTCTTTATCATGCTAAGAGGAGCAGGAAAAAGCAAAAAATTTCAGAATTGCACCTTGCAATGCGGAGAAATTACTGTTTGTGCATTTACAATATTCATTGATTTTTGCCATTGAAAAACATCATGTTATTCATATACCAGAAATGTTTGAAGCTACTGACTGAATGAAAGGAGCTGGCATCTCACTCTCTTTGAATCTTCTTTATCATGCTAAGAGGAGCAGGAAAAAGCAAAAAATTTCAGAATTGCACCTTGCAATGCGGAGAAATTACTGTTTGTGCATTTACAATATTCATTGATTTTTGCCATTGAAAAACATCATGTTATTCATATACCAGAAATGTTTGAAGCTGCTGACTGAATGAAAGGAGCTGGCATCTCACTCTCTTTGAATCTTCTTTATCATGCTTGGATTAGCAGGAAAAAGCAAAAAATTTCAGAATTGCACCTTGCAATGTGGAGATATTACTGTTTGTGCATTTACAATATTCATTGATTTTTGCCATTGAAAAACATGTTTTTCATATACCAGAAATGTTTGAAGCTACTGACTGAATGAAAGGAGCTGGCATCTCACTCTCTTTGAATCTTCTTTATCATGCTAGGATTAACAGGAAAAAGCAAAAAATTTCAGAATTGCACCTTGCAATGTGGAGATATTACTGTTTGTGCATTTACAATATTCATTGATTTTTGCCATTGAAAAACGTCCAGAAATGATTGAAGCTACTGACTGAATGAAAGCAGCTGGCATCTCACTCTGAATTTTCTTTATCATGCTAAGAGGAGCAGGAAAAAGCAAAAAATTTCAGAATTGCACCTTGCAATGCGGAGAAATTACTGTTTGTGCATTTACAATATTCATTGATTTTTGCCATTGAAAAACGTCCAGAAATGATTGAAGCTACTGACTGAATGAAAGGAGCTGGCATCTCACTCTCTTTGAATCGTCTTTATCATGCTAAGAGGAGCAGGAAAAAGCAAAAAATTTCAGAATTGCACCTTGCAATGCGGAGAAATTACTGTTTGTGCATTTACAATATTCATTGATTTTTGCCATTGAAAAACATCATGTTATTCATATACCAGAAATGTTTGAAGCTACTGACTGAATGAAAGGAGCTGGCATCTCACTCTCTTTGAATCTTCTTTATCATGCTAAGAGGAGCAGGAAAAAGCAAAAAATTTCAGAATTGCACCTTGCAATGCGGAGAAATTACTGTTTGTGCATTTACAATATTCATTGATTTTTGCCATTGAAAAACATCATGTTATTCATATACCAGAAATGTTTGAAGCTACTGACTGAATGAAAGGAGCTGGCATCTCACTCTCTTTGAATCTTCTTTATCATGCTTGGATTAGCAGGAAAAAGCAAAAAATTTCAGAATTGCACCTTGCAATGTGGAGATATTACTGTTTGTGCATTTACAATATTCATTGATTTTTGCCATTGAAAAACATGTTTTTCATATACCAGAAATGTTTGAAGCTACTGACTGAATGAAAGGAGCTGGCATCTCACTCTCTTTGAATCTTCTTTATCATGCTAGGATTAGCAGGAAAAAGCAAAAAATTTCAGAATTGCACCTTGCAATGTGGAGATATTACTGTTTGTGCATTTACAATATTCATTGATTTTTGCCATTGAAAAACATGTTTTTCATATACCAGAAATGTTTGAAGCTACTGACTGAATGAAAGGAGCTGGCATCTCACTCTCTTTGAATCTTCTTTATCATGCTAGGATTAGCAGGAAAAAGCAAAAAATTTCAGAATTGCACCTTGCAATGTGGAGATATTGCTGTTTGTGCATTTACAATATTCATTGATTTTTGCCATTGAAAAACATGTTTTTCATATACAAGAAATGTTTGAAGCTACTGACTGAATGAAAGGAGCTGGCATCTCACTCTCTTTGAATCTTCTTTATCATGCTAGGATTAGCAGGAAAAAGCAAAAAATTTCAGAATTGCACCTTGCAATGTGGAGATATTACTGTTTGTGCATTTACAATATTCATTGATTTTTGCCATTGAAAAACGTCCAGAAATGTTTGAAGCTACTGACTGAATGAAAGGAGCTGGCATCTCACTCTCTTTGAATCTTCTTTATCATGCTAGGATTAGCAGGAAAAAGCAAAAAATTTCAGAATTGCACCTTGCAATGTGGAGATATTACTGTTTGTGCATTTACAATATTCATTGATTTTTGCCATTGAAAAACATGTTTTTCATATACCAGAAATGTTTGAAGCTACTGACGGAATGAAAGGAGCTGGCATCTCACTCTCTTTGAATCTTCTTTATCATGCTAGGATTAGCAGGAAAAAGCAAAAAATTTCAGAATTGCACCTTGCAATGTGGAGATATTACTGTTTGTGCATTTACAATATTCATTGATTTTTGCCATTGAAAAACATGTTTTTCATATACCAGAAATGTTTGAAGCTACTGACTGAATGAAAGGAGCTGGCATCTCACTGTCTTTGAATCTTCTTTATCATGCTAGGATTAACAGGAAAAAGCAAAAAATTTCAGAATTGCACCTTGCAATGTGGAGATATTACTGTTTGTGCATTTACAATATTCATTGATTTTGCCATTGAAAAACGTCCAGAAATGTTTGAAGCTACTGACTGAATGAAAGGAGCTGGCATCTCACTCTCTTTAAATCTTCTTTATCATGCTAGTATTAGCAGGAAAAAGCAAAAAAATTTCAGAATTGCACCTTGCAATGTGGAGATATTACTGTTTGTGCATTTACAATATTCATTGATTTTTGCCATTGAAAAACATGTTTTTCATATACCAGAAATGTTTGAAGCTACTGACTGAATGAAAGGAGCTGGCATCTCACTCTCTTTGAATCTTCTTTATCATGCTAGGATAAGCAGGAAAAAGCAAAAAAATTCAGAATTGCACCTTGCAATGTGGAGATATTACTGTTTTTGCATTTACAATATTCATTGATTTTTGCCATTGAAAAACATGTTTTTCATATACCAGAAATGTTTGAAGCTACTGACTTGAATGAAAGGAGCTGGCATCTCACTCTCTTTGAATCTTCTTTATCATGCTAGGATTAACAGGAAAAAGCAAAAAATTTCAGAATTGCACCTTGCAATGTGGAGATATTACTGTTTGTGCATTTACAATATTCATTGATTTTTGCCATTGAAAAACGTCCAGAAATGTTTGAAGCTACTGACTGAATGAAAGGAGCTGGTATCTCACTCTCTTTGAATCTTCTTTATCATGCTAGGATTAGCAGGAAAAAGCAAAAAATTTCAGAATTGCACCTTGCAATGTGGAGATATTACTGTTTGTGCATTTACAATATTCATTGATTTTTGCCATTGAAAAACATGTTTTTCATATACAAGAAATGTTTGAAGCTACTGACTGAATGAAAGGAGCTGGCATCTCACTCTCTTTGAATCTTCTTTATCATGCTAGGATTAGCAGGAAAAAGCAAAAAATTTCAGAATTGCACCTTGCAATGTGGAGATATTACTGTTTGTGCATTTACAATATTCATTGATTTTTGCCATTGAAAAACGTCCAGAAATGTTTGAAGCTACTGACTGAATGAAATTAGCTGGCATCTCACTCTCTTTGAATCTTCTTTATCATGCTAGGATTAGCAGGAAAAAGCAAAAAATTTCAGAATTGCACCTTGCAATGTGGAGATATTACTGTTTGTGCATTTACAATATTCATTGATTTTGCCATTGAAAAACGTCCAGAAATGTTTGAAGCTACTGACTGAATGAAAGGAGCTGGCATCTCACTCTCTTTGAATCTTCTTTATCATGCTAGGATTAGCAGGAAAAAGCAAAAAATTTCAGAATTGCACCTTGCAATGTGGAGATATTACTGTTTGTGCATTTACAATATTCATTGATTTTTGCCATTGAAAAACATGTTTTTCATATACCAGAAATGTTTGAAGCTACTGACGGAATGAAAGGAGCTGGCATCTCACTCTCTTTGAATCTTCTTTATCATGCTAGGATTAGCAGGAAAAAGCAAAAAATTTCAGAATTGCACCTTGCAATGTGGAGATATTACTGTTTGTGCATTTACAATATTCATTGATTTTTGCCATTGAAAAACATGTTTTTCATATACCAGAAATGTTTGAAGCTACTGACTGAATGAAAGGAGCTGGCATCTCACTGTCTTTGAATCTTCTTTATCATGCTAGGATTAACAGGAAAAAGCAAAAAATTTCAGAATTGCACCTTGCAATGTGGAGATATTACTGTTTGTGCATTTACAATATTCATTGATTTTGCCATTGAAAAACGTCCAGAAATGTTTGAAGCTACTGACTGAATGAAAGGAGCTGGCATCTCACTCTCTTTGAATCTTCTTTATCATGCTAGGATAAGCAGGAAAAAGCAAAAAATTTCAGAATTGCACCTTGCAATGTGGAGATATTACTGTTTGTGCATTTACAATATTCATTGATTTTTGCCATTGAAAAACATGTTTTTCATATACCAGAAATGATTGAAGCTACTGACGGAATGAAAGGAGCTGGCATCTCACTCTCTTTGAATCTTCTTTATCATGCTAAGAGGAGCAGGAAAAAGTAAAAAATTTCAGAATTGCACCTTGCAATGCGGAGAAATTACTGTTTGTGCATTTACAATATTCAATGATTTTTGCCATTGAAAAACGTCCAGAAATGATTGAAGCTACTGACTGAATGAAAGGAGCTGGCATCTCACTCTCTGTGAATCTTCTTTATCATGCTAAGAGGAGCAGGAAAAAGCAAAAAACTTCAGAATTGCACCTTGCAATGCGGAGAAATTACTGTTTGTGCATTTACAATATTCATTGATTTTTGCCATTGAAAAACATCATGTTATTCATAAACCAGAAATGATTGAAGCTACTGACTGAATGAAAGGAGCTGGCATCTCAATCTCTTTGAATCTTCTTTATCATGCTAAGAGGAGCAGGAAAAAGTAAAAAATTTCAGAATTGCACCTTGCAATGCGGAGAAATTACTGTTTGTGCATTTACAATATTCAATGATTTTTGCCTTTGAAAAACGTCCAGAAATGATTGAAGCTACTGACTGAACGAAAGGAGCTGGCATCTCACTCTCTTTGAATCTTCTTTATCATGCTAAGAGGAGCAGGAAAAAGCAAAAAATTTCCGAATTGCACCTTGCAATGCGGAGAAATTACTGTTTGTGCATTTACAATATTCATTGATTTTTGCCATTGAAAAACATCATGTTATTCATATACCAGAAATGTTTGAAGCTACTGACTGAATGAAAGGAGCTGGCATCTCACTCTCTTTGAATCTTCTTTATCATGCTAAGAGGAGCAGGAAAAAGCAAAAAATTTCAGAATTGCACCTTGCAATGCGGAGAAATTACTGTTTGTGCATTTACAATATTCATTGATTTTTGCCATTGAAAAACGTCCAGAAATGATTGAAGCTACTGACTGAATGAAAGCAGCTGGCATCTCACTCTGAATTTTCTTTATCATGCTAAGAGGAGCAGGAAAAAGCAAAAAATTTCAGAATTGCACCTTGCAATGCGGAGAAATTACTGTTTGTGCATTTACAATATTCATTGATTTTTGCCATTGAAAAACGTCCAGAAATGATTGAAGCTACTGACTGAATGAAAGGAGCTGGCATCTCACTCTCTTTGAATCGTCTTTATCATGCTAAGAGGAGCAGGAAAAAGCAAAAAATTTCAGAATTGCACCTTGCAATGCGGAGAAATTACTGTTTGTGCATTTACAATATTCATTGATTTTTGCCATTGAAAAACATCATGTTATTCATATACCAGAAATGTTTGAAGCTACTGACTGAATGAAAGGAGCTGGCATCTCACTCTCTTTGAATCTTCTTTATCATGCTAAGAGGAGCAGGAAAAAGCAAAAAATTTCAGAATTGCACCTTGCAATGCGGAGAAATTACTGTTTGTGCATTTACAATATTCATTGATTTTTGCCATTGAAAAACATCATGTTATTCATATACCAGAAATGTTTGAAGCTGCTGACTGAATGAAAGGAGCTGGCATCTCACTCTCTTTGAATCTTCTTTATCATGCTTGGATTAGCAGGAAAAAGCAAAAAATTTCAGAATTGCACCTTGCAATGTGGAGATATTACTGTTTGTGCATTTACAATATTCATTGATTTTTGCCATTGAAAAACATGTTTTTCATATACCAGAAATGTTTGAAGCTACTGACTGAATGAAAGGAGCTGGCATCTCACTCTCTTTGAATCTTCTTTATCATGCTGGGATTAACAGGAAAAAGCAAAAAATTTCAGAATTGCACCTTGCAATGTGGAGATATTACTGTTTGTGCATTTACAATATTCATTGATTTTTGCCATTGAAAAACGTCCAGAAATGATTGAAGCTACTGACTGAATGAAAGCAGCTGGCATCTCACTCTGAATTTTCTTTATCATGCTAAGAGGAGCAGGAAAAAGCAAAAAATTTCAGAATTGCACCTTGCAATGCGGAGAAATTACTGTTTGTGCATTTACAATATTCATTGATTTTTGCCATTGAAAAACGTCCAGAAATGATTGAAGCTACTGACTGAATGAAAGGAGCTGGCATCTCACTCTCTTTGAATCGTCTTTATCATGCTAAGAGGAGCAGGAAAAAGCAAAAAATTTCAGAATTGCACCTTGCAATGCGGAGAAATTACTGTTTGTGCATTTACAATATTCATTGATTTTTGCCATTGAAAAACATCATGTTATTCATATACCAGAAATGTTTGAAGCTACTGACTGAATGAAAGGAGCTGGCATCTCACTCTCTTTGAATCTTCTTTATCATGCTAAGAGGAGCAGGAAAAAGCAAAAAATTTCAGAATTGCACCTTGCAATGCGGAGAAATTACTGTTTGTGCATTTACAATATTCATTGATTTTTGCCATTGAAAAACATCATGTTATTCATATACCAGAAATGTTTGAAGCTACTGACTGAATGAAAGGAGCTGGCATCTCACTCTCTTTGAATCTTCTTTATCATGCTTGGATTAGCAGGAAAAAGCAAAAAATTTCAGAATTGCACCTTGCAATGTGGAGATATTACTGTTTGTGCATTTACAATATTCATTGATTTTTGCCATTGAAAAACATGTTTTTCATATACCAGAAATGTTTGAAGCTACTGACTGAATGAAAGGAGCTGGCATCTCACTCTCTTTGAATCTTCTTTATCATGCTGGGATTAACAGGAAAAAGCAAAAAATTTCAGAATTGCACCTTGCAATGTGGAGATATTACTGTTTGTGCATTTACAATATTCATTGATTTTTGCCATTGAAAAACGTCCAGAAATGATTGAAGCTACTGACTGAATGAAAGCAGCTGGCATCTCACTCTGAATTTTCTTTATCATGCTAAGAGGAGCAGGAAAAAGCAAAAAATTTCAGAATTGCACCTTGCAATGCGGAGAAATTACTGTTTGTGCATTTACAATATTCATTGATTTTTGCCATTGAAAAACGTCCAGAAATGATTGAAGCTACTGACTGAATGAAAGGAGCTGGCATCTCACTCTCTTTGAATCGTCTTTATCATGCTAAGAGGAGCAGGAAAAAGCAAAAAATTTCAGAATTGCACCTTGCAATGCGGAGAAATTACTGTTTGTGCATTTACAATATTCA
The DNA here is from genome assembly GCF_046119375.1 of Phyllobates terribilis. Lineage (NCBI taxonomy): Eukaryota > Metazoa > Chordata > Amphibia > Anura > Dendrobatidae > Phyllobates > Phyllobates terribilis. The sequence goes on along the minus strand of NW_027365034.1, from coordinate 21,598 downwards.
TTGATTTTTGCCATTGAAAAACATCATGTTATTCATATACCAGAAATGTTTGAAGCTACTGACTGAATGAAAGGAGCTGGCATCTCACTCTCTTTGAATCTTCTTTATCATGCTAGGATTAGCAGGAAAAAGCAAAAAATTTCAGAATTGCACCTTGCAATGTGGAGATATTACTGTTTGTGCATTTACAATATTCATTGATTTTTGCCATTGAAAAACATGTTTTTCATATACCAGAAATGTTTGAAGCTACTGACGGAATGAAAGGAGCTGGCATCTCACTCTCTTTGAATCTTCTTTATCATGCTAGGATTAGCAGGAAAAAGCAAAAAATTTCAGAATTGCACCTTGCAATGTGGAGATATTACTGTTTGTGCATTTACAATATTCATTGATTTTTGCCATTGAAAAACATGTTTTTCATATACCAGAAATGTTTGAAGCTACTGACTGAATGAAAGGAGCTGGCATCTCACTGTCTTTGAATCTTCTTTATCATGCTAGGATTAACAGGAAAAAGCAAAAAATTTCAGAATTGCACCTTGCAATGTGGAGATATTACTGTTTGTGCATTTACAATATTCATTGATTTTGCCATTGAAAAACGTCCAGAAATGTTTGAAGCTACTGACTGAATGAAAGGAGCTGGCATCTCACTCTCTTTGAATCTTCTTTATCATGCTAGGATAAGCAGGAAAAAGCAAAAAATTTCAGAATTGCACCTTGCAATGTGGAGATATTACTGTTTGTGCATTTACAATATTCATTGATTTTTGCCATTGAAAAACATGTTTTTCATATACCAGAAATGATTGAAGCTACTGACGGAATGAAAGGAGCTGGCATCTCACTCTCTTTGAATCTTCTTTATCATGCTAAGAGGAGCAGGAAAAAGTAAAAAATTTCAGAATTGCACCTTGCAATGCGGAGAAATTACTGTTTGTGCATTTACAATATTCAATGATTTTTGCCATTGAAAAACGTCCAGAAATGATTGAAGCTACTGACTGAATGAAAGGAGCTGGCATCTCACTCTCTGTGAATCTTCTTTATCATGCTAAGAGGAGCAGGAAAAAGCAAAAAACTTCAGAATTGCACCTTGCAATGCGGAGAAATTACTGTTTGTGCATTTACAATATTCATTGATTTTTGCCATTGAAAAACATCATGTTATTCATAAACCAGAAATGATTGAAGCTACTGACTGAATGAAAGGAGCTGGCATCTCAATCTCTTTGAATCTTCTTTATCATGCTAAGAGGAGCAGGAAAAAGTAAAAAATTTCAGAATTGCACCTTGCAATGCGGAGAAATTACTGTTTGTGCATTTACAATATTCAATGATTTTTGCCTTTGAAAAACGTCCAGAAATGATTGAAGCTACTGACTGAACGAAAGGAGCTGGCATCTCACTCTCTTTGAATCTTCTTTATCATGCTAAGAGGAGCAGGAAAAAGCAAAAAATTTCCGAATTGCACCTTGCAATGCGGAGAAATTACTGTTTGTGCATTTACAATATTCATTGATTTTTGCCATTGAAAAACATCATGTTATTCATATACCAGAAATGTTTGAAGCTACTGACTGAATGAAAGGAGCTGGCATCTCACTCTCTTTGAATCTTCTTTATCATGCTAAGAGGAGCAGGAAAAAGCAAAAAATTTCAGAATTGCACCTTGCAATGCGGAGAAATTACTGTTTGTGCATTTACAATATTCATTGATTTTTGCCATTGAAAAACGTCCAGAAATGATTGAAGCTACTGACTGAATGAAAGCAGCTGGCATCTCACTCTGAATTTTCTTTATCATGCTAAGAGGAGCAGGAAAAAGCAAAAAATTTCAGAATTGCACCTTGCAATGCGGAGAAATTACTGTTTGTGCATTTACAATATTCATTGATTTTTGCCATTGAAAAACGTCCAGAAATGATTGAAGCTACTGACTGAATGAAAGGAGCTGGCATCTCACTCTCTTTGAATCGTCTTTATCATGCTAAGAGGAGCAGGAAAAAGCAAAAAATTTCAGAATTGCACCTTGCAATGCGGAGAAATTACTGTTTGTGCATTTACAATATTCATTGATTTTTGCCATTGAAAAACATCATGTTATTCATATACCAGAAATGTTTGAAGCTACTGACTGAATGAAAGGAGCTGGCATCTCACTCTCTTTGAATCTTCTTTATCATGCTAAGAGGAGCAGGAAAAAGCAAAAAATTTCAGAATTGCACCTTGCAATGCGGAGAAATTACTGTTTGTGCATTTACAATATTCATTGATTTTTGCCATTGAAAAACATCATGTTATTCATATACCAGAAATGTTTGAAGCTGCTGACTGAATGAAAGGAGCTGGCATCTCACTCTCTTTGAATCTTCTTTATCATGCTTGGATTAGCAGGAAAAAGCAAAAAATTTCAGAATTGCACCTTGCAATGTGGAGATATTACTGTTTGTGCATTTACAATATTCATTGATTTTTGCCATTGAAAAACATGTTTTTCATATACCAGAAATGTTTGAAGCTACTGACTGAATGAAAGGAGCTGGCATCTCACTCTCTTTGAATCTTCTTTATCATGCTGGGATTAACAGGAAAAAGCAAAAAATTTCAGAATTGCACCTTGCAATGTGGAGATATTACTGTTTGTGCATTTACAATATTCATTGATTTTTGCCATTGAAAAACGTCCAGAAATGATTGAAGCTACTGACTGAATGAAAGCAGCTGGCATCTCACTCTGAATTTTCTTTATCATGCTAAGAGGAGCAGGAAAAAGCAAAAAATTTCAGAATTGCACCTTGCAATGCGGAGAAATTACTGTTTGTGCATTTACAATATTCATTGATTTTTGCCATTGAAAAACGTCCAGAAATGATTGAAGCTACTGACTGAATGAAAGGAGCTGGCATCTCACTCTCTTTGAATCGTCTTTATCATGCTAAGAGGAGCAGGAAAAAGCAAAAAATTTCAGAATTGCACCTTGCAATGCGGAGAAATTACTGTTTGTGCATTTACAATATTCATTGATTTTTGCCATTGAAAAACATCATGTTATTCATATACCAGAAATGTTTGAAGCTACTGACTGAATGAAAGGAGCTGGCATCTCACTCTCTTTGAATCTTCTTTATCATGCTAAGAGGAGCAGGAAAAAGCAAAAAATTTCAGAATTGCACCTTGCAATGCGGAGAAATTACTGTTTGTGCATTTACAATATTCATTGATTTTTGCCATTGAAAAACATCATGTTATTCATATACCAGAAATGTTTGAAGCTACTGACTGAATGAAAGGAGCTGGCATCTCACTCTCTTTGAATCTTCTTTATCATGCTTGGATTAGCAGGAAAAAGCAAAAAATTTCAGAATTGCACCTTGCAATGTGGAGATATTACTGTTTGTGCATTTACAATATTCATTGATTTTTGCCATTGAAAAACATGTTTTTCATATACCAGAAATGTTTGAAGCTACTGACTGAATGAAAGGAGCTGGCATCTCACTCTCTTTGAATCTTCTTTATCATGCTGGGATTAACAGGAAAAAGCAAAAAATTTCAGAATTGCACCTTGCAATGTGGAGATATTACTGTTTGTGCATTTACAATATTCATTGATTTTTGCCATTGAAAAACGTCCAGAAATGATTGAAGCTACTGACTGAATGAAAGCAGCTGGCATCTCACTCTGAATTTTCTTTATCATGCTAAGAGGAGCAGGAAAAAGCAAAAAATTTCAGAATTGCACCTTGCAATGCGGAGAAATTACTGTTTGTGCATTTACAATATTCATTGATTTTTGCCATTGAAAAACGTCCAGAAATGATTGAAGCTACTGACTGAATGAAAGGAGCTGGCATCTCACTCTCTTTGAATCGTCTTTATCATGCTAAGAGGAGCAGGAAAAAGCAAAAAATTTCAGAATTGCACCTTGCAATGCGGAGAAATTACTGTTTGTGCATTTACAATATTCATTGATTTTTGCCATTGAAAAACATCATGTTATTCATATACCAGAAATGTTTGAAGCTACTGACTGAATGAAAGGAGCTGGCATCTCACTCTCTTTGAATCTTCTTTATCATGCTAAGAGGAGCAGGAAAAAGCAAAAAATTTCAGAATTGCACCTTGCAATGCGGAGAAATTACTGTTTGTGCATTTACAATATTCATTGATTTTTGCCATTGAAAAACATCATGTTATTCATATACCAGAAATGTTTGAAGCTACTGACTGAATGAAAGGAGCTGGCATCTCACTCTCTTTGAATCTTCTTTATCATGCTTGGATTAGCAGGAAAAAGCAAAAAATTTCAGAATTGCACCTTGCAATGTGGAGATATTACTGTTTGTGCATTTACAATATTCATTGATTTTTGCCATTGAAAAACATGTTTTTCATATACCAGAAATGTTTGAAGCTACTGACTGAATGAAAGGAGCTGGCATCTCACTCTCTTTGAATCTTCTTTATCATGCTAGGATTAACAGGAAAAAGCTAAAAATTTCAGAATTGCACCGTGCAATGTGGAGATATTACTGTTTGTGCATTTACAATATTCATTGATTTTTGCCATTGAAAAACATGTTTTTCATATACCAGAAATGTTTGAAGCTACTGACTGAATGAAAGGAGCTGGCATCTCACTCTCTTTGAATCTTCTTTATCATGCTAGGATTAGCAGGAAAAAGCAAAAAATTTCAGAATTGCACCTTGCAATGTGGAGATATTACTGTTTGTGCATTTACAATATTCATTGATTTTTGCCATTGAAAAACATGTTTTTCATATACCAGAAATGTTTGAAGCTACTGACTGAATGAAAGGAGCTGGCATCTCACTCTCTTTGAATCTTCTTTATCATGCTAGGATTAACAGGAAAAAGCTAAAAATTTCAGAATTGCACCTTGCAATGTGGAGATATTACTGTTTGTGCATTTACAATATTCATTGATTTTTGCCATTGAAAAACATGTTTTTCATATACCAGAAATGTTTGAAGCTACTGACTGAATGAAAGGAGCTGGCATCTCACTCTCTTTGAATCTTCTTTATCATGCTAGGATTAGCAGGAAAAAGGAAAAAATTTCAGAATTGCACCTTGCAATGTGGAGATATTACTGTTTGTGCATTTACAATATTCATTGATTTTTGCCATTGAAAAACATGTTTTTCATATACCAGAAATGTTTGAAGCTACTGACTGAATGAAAGGAGCTGGCATCTCACTCTCTTTGAATCTTCTTTATCATGCTAGGATTAACAGGAAAAAGCAAAAAATTTCAGAATTGCACCTTGCAATGTGGAGATATTACTGTTTGTGCATTTACAATATTCATTGATTTTTGCCATTGAAAAACATGTTTTTCATATACCAGAAATGTTTGAAGCTACTGACTGAATGAAAGGAGCTGGCATCTCACTCTCTTTGAATCTTCTTTATCATGCTAGGATTAACAGGAAAAAGCTAAAAATTTCAGAATTGCACCGTGCAATGTGGAGATATTAGTTTGTGCATTTACAATATTCATTGATTTTTGCCATTGAAAAACATGTTTTTCATATACCAGAAATGTTTGAAGCTACTGACTGAATGAAAGGAGCTGGCATCTCACTCTCTTTGAATCTTCTTTATCATGCTAGGATTAGCAGGAAAAAGCAAAAAATTTCAGAATTGCACCTTGCAATGTGGAGATATTACTGTTTGTGCATTTACAATATTCATTGATTTTTGCCATTGAAAAACATGTTTTTCATATACCAGAAATGTTTGAAGCTACTGACTGAATGAAAGGAGCTGGCATCTCACTCTCTTTGAATCTTCTTTATCATGCTAGGATTAACAGGAAAAAGCTAAAAATTTCAGAATTGCACCGTGCAATGTGGAGATATTACTGTTTGTGCATTTACAATATTCATTGATTTTTGCCATTGAAAAACATGTTTTTCATATACCAGAAATGTTTGAAGCTACTGACTGAATGAAAGGAGCTGGCATCTCACTCTCTTTGAATCTTCTTTATCATGCTAGGATTAGCAGGAAAAAGCAAAAAATTTCAGAATTGCACCTTGCAATGTGGAGATATTACTGTTTGTGCATTTACAATATTCATTGATTTTTGCCATTGAAAAACATGTTTTTCATATACCAGAAATGTTTGAAGCTACTGACTGAATGAAAGGAGCTGGCATCTCACTCTCTTTGAATCTTCTTTATCATGCTAGGATTAACAGGAAAAAGCAAAAAATTTCAGAATTGCACCTTGCAATGTGGAGATATTACTGTTTGTGCATTTACAATATTCATTGATTTTTGCCATTGAAAAACATGTTTTTCATATACCAGAAATGTTTGAAGCTACTGACTGAATGAAAGGAGCTGGCATCTCACTCTCTTTGAATCTTCTTTATCATGCTAGGATTAACAGGAAAAAGCTAAAAATTTCAGAATTGCACCGTGCAATGTGGAGATATTACTGTTTGTGCATTTACAATATTCATTGATTTTTGCCATTGAAAAACATGTTTTTCATATACCAGAAATGTTTGAAGCTACTGACTGAATGAAAGGAGCTGGCATCTCACTCTCTTTGAATCTTCTTTATCATGCTAGGATTAACAGGAAAAAGCAAAAAATTTCAGAATTGCACCTTGCAATGTGGAGATATTACTGTTTGTGCATTTACAATATTCATTGATTTTTGCCATTGAAAAACATGTTTTTCATATACCAGAAATGTTTGAAGCTACTGACAATGAAAGGAGCTGGCATCTCACTCTCTTTGAATCTTCTTTATCATGCTAGGATTAGCAGGAAAAAGCAAAAAATTTCAGAATTGCACCTTGCAATGTGGAGATATTACTGTTTGTGCATTTACAATATTCATTGATTTTTGCCATTGAAAAACATGTTTTTCATATACCAGAAATGTTTGAAGCTACTGACTGAATGAAAGGAGCTGGCATCTCACTCTCTTTGAATCTTCTTTATCATGCTAGGATTAACAGGAAAAAGCTAAAAATTTCAGAATTGCACCGTGCAATGTGGAGATATTACTGTTTGTGCATTTACAATATTCATTGATTTTTGCCATTGAAAAACATGTTTTTCATATACCAGAAATGTTTGAAGCTACTGACTGAATGAAAGGAGCTGGCATCTCACTCTCTTTGAATCTTCTTTATCATGCTAGGATTAGCAGGAAAAAGCAAAAAATTTCAGAATTGCACCTTGCAATGTGGAGATATTACTGTTTGTGCATTTACAATATTCATTGATTTTTGCCATTGAAAAACATGTTTTTCATATACCAGAAATGTTTGAAGCTACTGATTGAATGAAAGGAGCTGGCATCTCACTCTCTTTGAATCTTCTTTATCATGCTAGGATTAACAGGAAAAAGCAAAAAATTTCAGAATTGCACCTTGCAATGTGGAGATATTACTGTTTGTGCATTTACAATATTCATTGATTTTTGCCATTGAAAAACATGTTTTTCATATACCAGAAATGTTTGAAGCTACTGACTGAATGAAAGGAGCTGGCATCTCACTCTCTTTGAATCTTCTTTATCATGCTAGGATTAGCAGGAAAAAGCAAAAAATTTCAGAATTGCACCTTGCAATGTGGAGATATTACTGTTTGTGCATTTACAATATTCATTGATTTTTGCCATTGAAAAACATGTTTTTCATATACCAGAAATGTTTGAAGCTACTGACTGAATGAAAGGAGCTGGCATCTCACTCTCTTTGAATCTTCTTTATCATGCTAGGATTAACAGGAAAAAGCTAAAAATTTCAGAATTGCACCGTGCAATGTGGAGATATTACTGTTTGTGCATTTACAATATTCATTGATTTTTGCCATTGAAAAACATGTTTTTCATATACCAGAAATGTTTGAAGCTACTGACTGAATGAAAGGAGCTGGCATCTCACTCTCTTTGAATCTTCTTTATCATGCTAGGATTAGCAGGAAAAAGCAAAAAATTTCAGAATTGCACCTTGCAATGTGGAGATATTACTGTTTGTGCATTTACAATATTCATTGATTTTTGCCATTGAAAAACATGTTTTTCATATACCAGAAATGTTTGAAGCTACTGACTGAATGAAAGGAGCTGGCATCTCACTCTCTTTGAATCTTCTTTATCATGCTAGGATTAGCAGGAAAAAGCAAAAAATTTCAGAATTGCACCTTGCAATGTGGAGATATTACTGTTTGTGCATTTACAATATTCATTGATTTTTGCCATTGAAAAACATGTTTTTCATATACCAGAAATGTTTGAAGCTACTGATTGAATGAAAGGAGCTGGCATCTCACTCTCTTTGAATCTTCTTTATCATGCTAGGATTAACAGGAAAAAGCAAAAAATTTCAGAATTGCACCTTGCAATGTGGAGATATTACTGTTTGTGCATTTACAATATTCATTGATTTTTGCCATTGAAAAACATGTTTTTCATATACCAGAAATGTTTGAAGCTACTGACTGAATGAAAGGAGCTGGCATCTCACTCTCTTTGAATCTTCTTTATCATGCTAGGATTAGCAGGAAAAAGCAAAAAATTTCAGAATTGCACCTTGCAATGTGGAGATATTACTGTTTGTGCATTTACAATATTCATTGATTTTTGCCATTGAAAAACATGTTTTTCATATACCAGAAATGTTTGAAGCTACTGACTGAATGAAAGGAGCTGGCATCTCACTCTCTTTGAATCTTCTTTATCATGCTAGGATTAACAGGAAAAAGCTAAAAATTTCAGAATTGCACCGTGCAATGTGGAGATATTACTGTTTGTGCATTTACAATATTCATTGATTTTTGCCATTGAAAAACATGTTTTTCATATACCAGAAATGTTTGAAGCTACTGACTGAATGAAAGGAGCTGGCATCTCACTCTCTTTGAATCTTCTTTATCATGCTAGGATTAGCAGGAAAAAGCAAAAAATTTCAGAATTGCACCTTGCAATGTGGAGATATTACTGTTTGTGCATTTACAATATTCATTGATTTTTGCCATTGAAAAACATGTTTTTCATATACCAGAAATGTTTGAAGCTACTGACTGAATGAAAGGAGCTGGCATCTCACTCTCTTTGAATCTTCTTTATCATGCTAGGATTAACAGGAAAAAGCAAAAAATTTCAGAATTGCACCTTGCAATGTGGAGATATTACTGTTTGTGCATTTACAATATTCATTGATTTTTGCCATTGAAAAACATGTTTTTCATATACCAGAAATGTTTGAAGCTACTGACTGAATGAAAGGAGCTGGCATCTCACTCTCTTTGAATCTTTATCATGCTAGGATTAACAGGAAAAAGCTAAAAATTTCAGAATTGCACCTTGCAATGTGGAGATATTACTGTTTGTGCATTTACAATATTCATTGATTTTTGCCATTGAAAAACATGTTTTTCATATACCAGAAATGTTTGAAGCTACTGACAATGAAAGGAGCTGGCATCTCACTCTCTTTGAATCTTCTTTATCATGCTAGGATTAGCAGGAAAAAGCAAAAAATTTCAGAATTGCACCTTGCAATGTGGAGATATTACTGTTTGTGCATTTACAATATTCATTGATTTTTGCCATTGAAAAACATGTTTTTCATATACCAGAAATGTTTGAAGCTACTGACTGAATGAAAGGAGCTGGCATCTCACTCTCTTTGAATCTTCTTTATCATGCTAGGATTAACAGGAAAAAGCTAAAAATTTCAGAATTGCACCGTGCAATGTGGAGATATTACTGTTTGTGCATTTACAATATTCATTGATTTTTGCCATTGAAAAACATGTTTTTCATATACCAGAAATGTTTGAAGCTACTGACTGAATGAAAGGAGCTGGCATCTCACTCTCTTTGAATCTTCTTTATCATGCTAGGATTAGCAGGAAAAAGCAAAAAATTTCAGAATTGCACCTTGCAATGTGGAGATATTACTGTTTGTGCATTTACAATATTCATTGATTTTTGCCATTGAAAAACATGTTTTTCATATACCAGAAATGTTTGAAGCTACTGATTGAATGAAAGGAGCTGGCATCTCACTCTCTTTGAATCTTCTTTATCATGCTAGGATTAACAGGAAAAAGCAAAAAATTTCAGAATTGCACCTTGCAATGTGGAGATATTACTGTTTGTGCATTTACAATATTCATTGATTTTTGCCATTGAAAAACATGTTTTTCATATACCAGAAATGTTTGAAGCTACTGACTGAATGAAAGGAGCTGGCATCTCACTCTCTTTGAATCTTCTTTATCATGCTAGGATTAGCAGGAAAAAGCAAAAAATTTCAGAATTGCACCTTGCAATGTGGAGATATTACTGTTTGTGCATTTACAATATTCATTGATTTTTGCCATTGAAAAACATGTTTTTCATATACCAGAAATGTTTGAAGCTACTGACTGAATGAAAGGAGCTGGCATCTCACTCTCTTTGAATCTTCTTTATCATGCTAGGATTAACAGGAAAAAGCTAAAAATTTCAGAATTGCACCGTGCAATGTGGAGATATTACTGTTTGTGCATTTACAATATTCATTGATTTTTGCCATTGAAAAACATGTTTTTCATATACCAGAAATGTTTGAAGCTACTGACTGAATGAAAGGAGCTGGCATCTCACTCTCTTTGAATCTTCTTTATCATGCTAGGATTAGCAGGAAAAAGCAAAAAATTTCAGAATTGCACCTTGCAATGTGGAGATATTACTGTTTGTGCATTTACAATATTCATTGATTTTTGCCATTGAAAAACATGTTTTTCATATACCAGAAATGTTTGAAGCTACTGACTGAATGAAAGGAGCTGGCATCTCACTCTCTTTGAATCTTCTTTATCATGCTAGGATTAACAGGAAAAAGCTAAAAATTTCAGAATTGCACCGTGCAATGTGGAGATATTACTGTTTGTGCATTTACAATATTCATTGATTTTTGCCATTGAAAAACATGTTTTTCATATACCAGAAATGTTTGAAGCTACTGACTGAATGAAAGGAGCTGGCATCTCACTCTCTTTGAATCTTCTTTATCATGCTAGGATTAACAGGAAAAAGCTAAAAATTTCAGAATTGCACCGTGCAATGTGGAGATATTACTGTTTGTGCATTTACAATATTCATTGATTTTTGCCATTGAAAAACATGTTTTTCATATACCAGAAATGTTTGAAGCTACTGACTGAATGAAAGGAGCTGGCATCTCACTCTCTTTGAATCTTCTTTATCATGCTAGGATTAGCAGGAAAAAGCAAAAAATTTCAGAATTGCACCTTGCAATGTGGAGATATTACTGTTTGTGCATTTACAATATTCATTGATTTTTGCCATTGAAAAACATGTTTTTCATATACCAGAAATGTTTGAAGCTACTGACTGAATGAAAGGAGCTGGCATCTCACTCTCTTTGAATCTTCTTTATCATGCTAGGATTAGCAGGAAAAAGCAAAAAATTTCAGAATTGCACCTTGCAATGTGGAGATATTACTGTTTGTGCATTTACAATATTCATTGATTTTTGCCATTGAAAAACATGTTTTTCATGGAGCTGGCATCTCACTCTCTTTGAATCTTCTTTATCATGCTAGGATTAACAGGAAAAAGCTAAAAATTTCAGAATTGCACCGTGCAATGTGGAGATATTACTGTTTGTGCATTTACAATATTCATTGATTTTTGCCATTGAAAAACATGTTTTTCATATACCAGAAATGTTTGAAGCTACTGACTGAATGAAAGGAGCTGGCATCTCACTCTCTTTGAATCTTCTTTATCATGCTAGGATTAGCAGGAAAAAGCTAAAAATTTCAGAATTGCACCTTGCAATGTGGAGATATTACTGTTTGTGCATTTACAATATTCATTGATTTTTGCCATTGAAAAACATGTTTTTCATATACCAGAAATGTTTGAAGCTACTGACTGAATGAAAGGAGCTGGCATCTCACTCTCTTTGAATCTTCTTTATCATGCTAGGATTAACAGGAAAAAGCAAAAAATTTCAGAATTGCACCTTGCAATGTGGAGATATTACTGTTTGTGCATTTACAATATTCATTGATTTTTGCCATTGAAAAACATGTTTTTCATATACCAGAAATGTTTGAAGCTACTGACTGAATGAAAGGAGCTGGCATCTCACTCTCTTTGAATCTTCTTTATCATGCTAGGATTAGCAGGAAAAAGCAAAAAATTTCAGAATTGCACCTTGCAATGTGGAGATATTACTGTTTGTGCATTTACAATATTCATTGATTTTTGCCATTGAAAAACATGTTTTTCATATACCAGAAATGTTTGAAGCTACTGACTGAATGAAAGGAGCTGGCATCTCACTCTCTTTGAATCTTCTTTATCATGCTAGGATTAGCAGGAAAAAGCAAAAAATTTCAGAATTGCACCTTGCAATGTGGAGATATTACTGTTTGTGCATTTACAATATTCATTGATTTTTGCCATTGAAAAACATGTTTTTCATATACCAGAAATGTTTGAAGCTACTGATTGAATGAAAGGAGCTGGCATCTCACTCTCTTTGAATCTTCTTTATCATGCTAGGATTAACAGGAAAAAGCAAAAAATTTCAGAATTGCACCTTGCAATGTGGAGATATTACTGTTTGTGCATTTACAATATTCATTGATTTTTGCCATTGAAAAACATGTTTTTCATATACCAGAAATGTTTGAAGCTACTGACTGAATGAAAGGAGCTGGCATCTCACTCTCTTTGAATCTTCTTTATCATGCTAGGATTAGCAGGAAAAAGCAAAAAATTTCAGAATTGCACCTTGCAATGTGGAGATATTACTGTTTGTGCATTTACAATATTCATTGATTTTTGCCATTGAAAAACATGTTTTTCATATACCAGAAATGTTTGAAGCTACTGACTGAATGAAAGGAGCTGGCATCTCACTCTCTTTGAATCTTCTTTATCATGCTAGGATTAACAGGAAAAAGCTAAAAATTTCAGAATTGCACCGTGCAATGTGGAGATATTACTGTTTGTGCATTTACAATATTCATTGATTTTTGCCATTGAAAAACATGTTTTTCATATACCAGAAATGTTTGAAGCTACTGACTGAATGAAAGGAGCTGGCATCTCACTCTCTTTGAATCTTCTTTATCATGCTAGGATTAGCAGGAAAAAGCAAAAAATTTCAGAATTGCACCTTGCAATGTGGAGATATTACTGTTTGTGCATTTACAATATTCATTGATTTTTGCCATTGAAAAACATGTTTTTCATATACCAGAAATGTTTGAAGCTACTGACTGAATGAAAGGAGCTGGCATCTCACTCTCTTTGAATCTTCTTTATCATGCTAGGATTAACAGGAAAAAGCAAAAAATTTCAGAATTGCACCTTGCAATGTGGAGATATTACTGTTTGTGCATTTACAATATTCATTGATTTTTGCCATTGAAAAACATGTTTTTCATATACCAGAAATGTTTGAAGCTACTGACTGAATGAAAGGAGCTGGCATCTCACTCTCTTTGAATCTTTATCATGCTAGGATTAACAGGAAAAAGCTAAAAATTTCAGAATTGCACCTTGCAATGTGGAGATATTACTGTTTGTGCATTTACAATATTCATTGATTTTTGCCATTGAAAAACATGTTTTTCATATACCAGAAATGTTTGAAGCTACTGACAATGAAAGGAGCTGGCATCTCACTCTCTTTGAATCTTCTTTATCATGCTAGGATTAGCAGGAAAAAGCAAAAAATTTCAGAATTGCACCTTGCAATGTGGAGATATTACTGTTTGTGCATTTACAATATTCATTGATTTTTGCCATTGAAAAACATGTTTTTCATATACCAGAAATGTTTGAAGCTACTGACTGAATGAAAGGAGCTGGCATCTCACTCTCTTTGAATCTTCTTTATCATGCTAGGATTAACAGGAAAAAGCTAAAAATTTCAGAATTGCACCGTGCAATGTGGAGATATTACTGTTTGTGCATTTACAATATTCATTGATTTTTGCCATTGAAAAACATGTTTTTCATATACCAGAAATGTTTGAAGCTACTGACTGAATGAAAGGAGCTGGCATCTCACTCTCTTTGAATCTTCTTTATCATGCTAGGATTAGCAGGAAAAAGCAAAAAATTTCAGAATTGCACCTTGCAATGTGGAGATATTACTGTTTGTGCATTTACAATATTCATTGATTTTTGCCATTGAAAAACATGTTTTTCATATACCAGAAATGTTTGAAGCTACTGATTGAATGAAAGGAGCTGGCATCTCACTCTCTTTGAATCTTCTTTATCATGCTAGGATTAACAGGAAAAAGCAAAAAATTTCAGAATTGCACCTTGCAATGTGGAGATATTACTGTTTGTGCATTTACAATATTCATTGATTTTTGCCATTGAAAAACATGTTTTTCATATACCAGAAATGTTTGAAGCTACTGACTGAATGAAAGGAGCTGGCATCTCACTCTCTTTGAATCTTCTTTATCATGCTAGGATTAGCAGGAAAAAGCAAAAAATTTCAGAATTGCACCTTGCAATGTGGAGATATTACTGTTTGTGCATTTACAATATTCATTGATTTTTGCCATTGAAAAACATGTTTTTCATATACCAGAAATGTTTGAAGCTACTGACTGAATGAAAGGAGCTGGCATCTCACTCTCTTTGAATCTTCTTTATCATGCTAGGATTAACAGGAAAAAGCTAAAAATTTCAGAATTGCACCGTGCAATGTGGAGATATTACTGTTTGTGCATTTACAATATTCATTGATTTTTGCCATTGAAAAACATGTTTTTCATATACCAGAAATGTTTGAAGCTACTGACTGAATGAAAGGAGCTGGCATCTCACTCTCTTTGAATCTTCTTTATCATGCTAGGATTAGCAGGAAAAAGCAAAAAATTTCAGAATTGCACCTTGCAATGTGGAGATATTACTGTTTGTGCATTTACAATATTCATTGATTTTTGCCATTGAAAAACATGTTTTTCATATACCAGAAATGTTTGAAGCTACTGACTGAATGAAAGGAGCTGGCATCTCACTCTCTTTGAATCTTCTTTATCATGCTAGGATTAACAGGAAAAAGCTAAAAATTTCAGAATTGCACCGTGCAATGTGGAGATATTACTGTTTGTGCATTTACAATATTCATTGATTTTTGCCATTGAAAAACATGTTTTTCATATACCAGAAATGTTTGAAGCTACTGACTGAATGAAAGGAGCTGGCATCTCACTCTCTTTGAATCTTCTTTATCATGCTAGGATTAACAGGAAAAAGCTAAAAATTTCAGAATTGCACCGTGCAATGTGGAGATATTACTGTTTGTGCATTTACAATATTCATTGATTTTTGCCATTGAAAAACATGTTTTTCATATACCAGAAATGTTTGAAGCTACTGACTGAATGAAAGGAGCTGGCATCTCACTCTCTTTGAATCTTCTTTATCATGCTAGGATTAGCAGGAAAAAGCAAAAAATTTCAGAATTGCACCTTGCAATGTGGAGATATTACTGTTTGTGCATTTACAATATTCATTGATTTTTGCCATTGAAAAACATGTTTTTCATATACCAGAAATGTTTGAAGCTACTGACTGAATGAAAGGAGCTGGCATCTCACTCTCTTTGAATCTTCTTTATCATGCTAGGATTAGCAGGAAAAAGCAAAAAATTTCAGAATTGCACCTTGCAATGTGGAGATATTACTGTTTGTGCATTTACAATATTCATTGATTTTTGCCATTGAAAAACATGTTTTTCATGGAGCTGGCATCTCACTCTCTTTGAATCTTCTTTATCATGCTAGGATTAACAGGAAAAAGCTAAAAATTTCAGAATTGCACCGTGCAATGTGGAGATATTACTGTTTGTGCATTTACAATATTCATTGATTTTTGCCATTGAAAAACATGTTTTTCATATACCAGAAATGTTTGAAGCTACTGACTGAATGAAAGGAGCTGGCATCTCACTCTCTTTGAATCTTCTTTATCATGCTAGGATTAGCAGGAAAAAGCTAAAAATTTCAGAATTGCACCTTGCAATGTGGAGATATTACTGTTTGTGCATTTACAATATTCATTGATTTTTGCCATTGAAAAACATGTTTTTCATATACCAGAAATGTTTGAAGCTACTGACTGAATGAAAGGAGCTGGCATCTCACTCTCTTTGAATCTTCTTTATCATGCTAGGATTAACAGGAAAAAGCAAAAAATTTCAGAATTGCACCTTGCAATGTGGAGATATTACTGTTTGTGCATTTACAATATTCATTGATTTTTGCCATTGAAAAACATGTTTTTCATATACCAGAAATGTTTGAAGCTACTGACTGAATGAAAGGAGCTGGCATCTCACTCTCTTTGAATCTTCTTTATCATGCTAGGATTAGCAGGAAAAAGCAAAAAATTTCAGAATTGCACCTTGCAATGTGGAGATATTACTGTTTGTGCATTTACAATATTCATTGATTTTTGCCATTGAAAAACATGTTTTTCATATACCAGAAATGTTTGAAGCTACTGACTGAATGAAAGGAGCTGGCATCTCACTCTCTTTGAATCTTCTTTATCATGCTAGGATTAACAGGAAAAAGCTAAAAATTTCAGAATTGCACCGTGCAATGTGGAGATATTACTGTTTGTGCATTTACAATATTCATTGATTTTTGCCATTGAAAAACATGTTTTTCATATACCAGAAATGTTTGAAGCTACTGACTGAATGAAAGGAGCTGGCATCTCACTCTCTTTGAATCTTCTTTATCATGCTAGGATTAGCAGGAAAAAGCAAAAAATTTCAGAATTGCACCTTGCAATGTGGAGATATTACTGTTTGTGCATTTACAATATTCATTGATTTTTGCCATTGAAAAACATGTTTTTCATATACCAGAAATGTTTGAAGCTACTGACTGAATGAAAGGAGCTGGCATCTCACTCTCTTTGAATCTTCTTTATCATGCTAGGATTAACAGGAAAAAGCAAAAAATTTCAGAATTGCACCTTGCAATGTGGAGATATTACTGTTTGTGCATTTACAATATTCATTGATTTTTGCCATTGAAAAACATGTTTTTCATATACCAGAAATGTTTGAAGCTACTGACTGAATGAAAGGAGCTGGCATCTCACTCTCTTTGAATCTTCTTTATCATGCTAGGATTAACAGGAAAAAGCTAAAAATTTCAGAATTGCACCGTGCAATGTTGAGATATTACTGTTTGTGCATTTACAATATTCATTGATTTTTGCCATTGAAAAACGTTTTTCATATACCAGAAATGTTTGAAGCTACTGACTGAATGAAAGGAGCTGGCATCACAGTCTCTTTGAATCTTCTTTATCATGCTAGGATTAACAGGAAAAAGCAAAAAATTTCAGAATTGCACCGTGCAATGTGGAGATATTACTGTTTGTGCATTTACAATATTCATTGATTTTTGCCATTGAAAAACATGTTTTTCATATACCAGAAATGTTTGAAGCTACTGACTGAATGAAAGGAGCTGGCATCTCACTCTCTTTGAATCTTCTTTATCATGCTAGGATTAACAGGAAAAAGCTAAAAATTTCAGAATTGCACCGTGCAATGTGGAGATATTACTGTTTGTGCATTTACAATATTCATTGATTTTTGCCATTGAAAAACATGTTTTTCATATACCAGAAATGTTTGAAGCTACTGACTGAATGAAAGGAGCTGGCATCTCACTCTCTTTGAATCTTCTTTATCATGCTAGGATTAGCAGGAAAAAGCAAAAAATTTCAGAATTGCACCTTGCAATGTGGAGATATTACTGTTTGTGCATTTACAATATTCATTGATTTTTGCCATTGAAAAACATGTTTTTCATATACCAGAAATGTTTGAAGCTACTGACTGAATGAAAGGAGCTGGCATCTCACTCTCTTTGAATCTTCTTTATCATGCTAGGATTAACAGGAAAAAGCAAAAAATTTCAGAATTGCACCTTGCAATGTGGAGATATTACTGTTTGTGCATTTACAATATTCATTGATTTTTGCCATTGAAAAACATGTTTTTCATATACCAGAAATGTTTGAAGCTACTGACTGAATGAAAGGAGCTGGCATCTCACTCTCTTTGAATCTTCTTTATCATGCTAGGATTAACAGGAAAAAGCTAAAAATTTCAGAATTGCACCGTGCAATGTTGAGATATTACTGTTTGTGCATTTACAATATTCATTGATTTTTGCCATTGAAAAACATGTTTTTCATATACCAGAAATGTTTGAAGCTACTGACTGAATGAAAGGAGCTGGCATCTCACTCTCTTTGAATCTTCTTTATCATGCTAGGATTAGCAGGAAAAAGCAAAAAATTTCAGAATTGCACCTTGCAATGTGGAGATATTACTGTTTGTGCATTTACAATATTCATTGATTTTTGCCATTGAAAAACATGTTTTTCATATACCAGAAATGTTTGAAGCTACTGACTGAATGAAAGGAGCTGGCATCTCACTCTCTTTGAATCTTCTTTATCATGCTAGGATTAACAGGAAAAAGCTAAAAATTTCATAATTGCACCGTGCAATGTGGAGATATTACTGTTTGTGCATTTACAATATTCATTGATTTTTGCCATTGAAAAACATGTTTTTCATATACCAGAAATGTTTGAAGCTACTGACTGAATGAAAGGAGCTGGCATCTCACTCTCTTTGAATCTTCTTTATCATGCTAGGATTAGCAGGAAAAAGCAAAAAATTTCAGAATTGCACCTTGCAATGTGGAGAGATTACTGTTTGTGCATTTACAATATTCATTGATTTTTGCCATTGAAAAACATGTTTTTCATATACCAGAAATGTTTGAAGCTACTGACTGAATGAAAGGAGCTGGCATCTCACTCTCTTTGAATCTTCTTTATCATGCTAGGATTAACAGGAAAAAGCTAAAAATTTCAGAATTGCACCGTGCAATGTGGAGATATTACTGTTTGTGCATTTACAATATTCATTGATTTTTGCCATTGAAAAACATGTTTTTCATATACCAGAAATGTTTGAAGCTACTGACTGAATGAAAGGAGCTGGCATCTCATTCTCTTTGAATCTTCTTTATCATGCTAGGATTAGCAGGAAAAAGCAAAAAATTTCAGAATTGCACCTTGCAATGTGGAGATATTACTGTTTGTGCATTTACAATATTCATTGATTTTTGCCATTGAAAAACATGTTTTTCATATACCAGAAATGTTTGAAGCTACTGACTGAATGAAAGGAGCTGGCATCTCACTCTCTTTGAATCTTCTTTATCATGCTAGGATTAACAGGAAAAAGCTAAAAATTTCAGAATTGCACCGTGCAATGTGGAGATATTACTGTTTGTGCATTTACAATATTCATTGATTTTTGCCATTGAAAAACATGTTTTTCATATACCAGAAATGTTTGAAGCTACTGACTGAATGAAAGGAGCTGGCATCTCACTCTCTTTGAATCTTCTTTATCATGTTAGGATTAGCAGGAAAAAGCAAAAAATTTCAGAATTGCACCTTGCAATGTGGAGATATTACTGTTTGTGCATTTACAATATTCATTGATTTTTGCCATTGAAAAACATGTTTTTCATATACCAGAAATGTTTGAAGCTACTGACTGAATGAAAGGAGCTGGCATCTCACTCTCTTTGAATCATCTTTATCATGCTAGGATTAACAGGAAAAAGCAAAAAATTTCAGAATTGCACCTTGCAATGTGGAGATATTACTGTTTGTGCATTTACAATATTCATTGATTTTTGCCATTGAAAAACATGTTTTTCATATACCAGAAATGTTTGAAGCTACTGACTGAATGAAAGGAGCTGGCATCTCACTCTCTTTGAATCTTCTTTATCATGCTAGGATTAGCAGGAAAAAGCAAAAAATTTCAGAATTGCACCTTGCAATGTGGAGATATTACTGTTTGTGCATTTACAATATTCATTGATTTTTGCCATTGAAAAACATGTTTTTCATATACCAGAAATGTTTGAAGCTACTGACTGAATGAAAGGAGCTGGCATCTCACTCTCTTTGAATCTTCTTTATCATGCTAGGATTAACAGGAAAAAGCTAAAAATTTCAGAATTGCACCGTGCAATGTGGAGATATTACTGTTTGTGCATTTACAATATTCATTGATTTTTGCCATTGAAAAACATGTTTTTCATATACCAGAAATGTTTGAAGCTACTGACTGAATGAAAGGAGCTGGCATCTCACTCTCTTTGAATCTTCTTTATCATGCTAGGATTAGCAGGAAAAAGCAAAAAATTTCAGAATTGCACCTTGCAATGTGGAGATATTACTGTTTGTGCATTTACAATATTCATTGATTTTTGCCATTGAAAAACATGTTTTTCATATACCAGAAATGTTTGAAGCTACTGACTGAATGAAAGGAGCTGGCATCTCACTCTCTTTGAATCTTCTTTATCATGCTAGGATTAACAGGAAAAAGCAAAAAATTTCAGAATTGCACCTTGCAATGTGGAGATATTACTGTTTGTGCATTTACAATATTCATTGATTTTTGCCATTGAAAAACATGTTTTTCATATACCAGAAATGTTTGAAGCTACTGACTGAATGAAAGGAGCTGGCATCTCACTCTCTTTGAATCTTCTTTATCATGCTAGGATTAACAGGAAAAAGCTAAAAATTTCAGAATTGCACCGTGCAATGTTGAGATATTACTGTTTGTGCATTTACAATATTCATTGATTTTTGCCATTGAAAAACATGTTTTTCATATACCAGAAATGTTTGAAGCTACTGACTGAATGAAAGGAGCTGGCATCTCACTCTCTTTGAATCTTCTTTATCATGCTAGGATTAGCAGGAAAAAGCAAAAAATTTCAGAATTGCACCTTGCAATGTGGAGATATTACTGTTTGTGCATTTACAATATTCATTGATTTTTGCCATTGAAAAACATGTTTTTCATATACCAGAAATGTTTGAAGCTACTGACTGAATGAAAGGAGCTGGCATCTCACTCTCTTTGAATCTTCTTTATCATGCTAGGATTAACAGGAAAAAGCAAAAAATTTCAGAATTGCACCGTGCAATGTTGAGATATTACTGTTTGTGCATTTACAATATTCATTGATTTTTGCCATTGAAAAACATGTTTTTCATATACCAGAAATGTTTGAAGCTACTGACTGAATGAAAGGAGCTGGCATCTCACTCTCTTTGAATCTTCTTTATCATGCTAGGATTAACAGGAAAAAGCTAAAAATTTCAGAATTGCACCGTGCAATGTGGAGATATTACTGTTTGTGCATTTACAATATTCATTGATTTTTGCCATTGAAAAACATGTTTTTCATATACCAGAAATGTTTGAAGCTACTGACTGAATGAAAGGAGCTGGCATCTCACTCTCTTTGAATCTTCTTTATCATGCTAGGATTAGCAGGAAAAAGCAAAAAATTTCAGAATTGCACCTTGCAATGTGGAGATATTACTGTTTGTGCATTTACAATATTCATTGATTTTTGCCATTGAAAAACATGTTTTTCATATACCAGAAATGTTTGAAG